>NC_054701.1:61782908-61785408 GCF_016097555.1 Gigantopelta aegis | reverse complement strand
CATTTCCTATAATTCAAGGGCCATAACTGAAAAAAAGGGTAAATCGCCATGAAGGTTAAACTCAATCTGTAACAATGCGTGATAAAGATGTATACAAAATGACCTCTCAATATCGTTTTAGGCATTGCAGCAAAAAAAAAAAAAAAAAAAAAAAAAATCATATCTCATAAATTAAACGACCATAACTGTGAAATATGGGTAAATTGCTTTAAAAGTCAAACTTGATCTGCAACAGAATATGATAAAGCTAATCAAAATATCAGTTCAATATCTTGAGGGGACTAATAACATAAAGAATACACATCATAATGTATCATTATGTATAACACAGAGAATACAAACTAGTATGTATTAGCATTTTAAAAACTGAATCCTGTGGTTCTGAACGCAACAAGCTAAAACCAATCGATAATATTGTTCTTAAAAGGAAACATAATATCTGTTTTTTTCTGTACATCGTTAAATTCAAATTTTCTGTCTCATGACTGCGTCTCTTGCGCACAAAAGCACGATGTAGTAGTTTGGCTTGGTAATAAAAACTAGTTGTAGGAGAAAAATACGTTGATTAAAGTCAGATTAAAGACAGATTAGGCTGGTAGAAGCTTTCGAAATTAGATTTAACTAAGCTAGAAGGAAGGGCCATTAAAATCACATTTGGGAGTAAGTCTGTGCAGTTATACTAAAGAAAGAAAGAAATGTTTTATGTAACGACGCACTCAGAACATTTTATTTACGATTATATGGCGTCAGACATATGGTTAAGGACCACACATATATTGAGAGAGCAAACCCGCTGTCTCCACTTCTCGGGCTACTCTTTTCGATTAGCAGCAATGGTTCTTTTATATGCTCCATCCCACAGACAGGGTAGTACATACCACGGCCTTTGATATACCAGTCGTGGTGCACTGGCTGGGACGAGAAATAGCCCAATGGGCCCACCGACGAGGATCGATCGCAGATGGACCGCGCATCGAGCGAACGCTTTACCACTGGGCTACGTCCCGCCTGATATATTAAAGAGTCAGTATATATCAAATCCACACACAAAACTATTGTCTCATGAAGAAAGAGAAAACAATATTTATGTAAAAGAAGCAACTACATCGACTTCTGTCATACATCCGTGGTGTGTAACCAGGACAGCTTAACAGGTCTTGGTGGTGAAGTGGTTAAGCCATCGGACGTGAGGCTGGTAGGTACTGGGTTCGCATCCTGGTACCGGCTCCCACCTAAGAGCAGGTTTAACGACTCAATGGGTAGGTGTAAGACCACTACACCGACTTCTCGCTCACTAACCGCTAACAACTGACCAATAACCAACTGTCCTGGAGAGAGAGTCAAGATAGCTGGTTGTGTGCCCAGGACAGCGTGCTTGAACTTTAATTGGACATAAGCACGAAAATAAGTATACAATGAAATGAAACGAAGGACAGCGTGCTTGAATCTTAACTGGATATAAGTATAATGATAATTGACTGACATGTTGAGTTGGTGAGTGAGTGAGTGAGTGAGTGAGTGAGTGAGTTGATGAATAAATGAATAGGCGAACAGACGACCACCAAAATGGATGTGTGAATGAACGATTTATTGACTAACTGACTATAAAAAAAGAGAAAAAAGAATGAAAGAATGGTCAATCGAATGAAAGATGCAGCACACCAGTTACGTATTATAGATACCCAAAGTATTCTTTTAATTAAAAACATTCATCATTAATGATCGTGTTACGTGTCTCAAAAAATACTTTCACAGGTTGAGACCTTATCCGTGCGTCAACTGTTTACCTGGAGCGTGTGAACTCGGGATCGCTGGTGCGATTCTCGGTCACGTTGGGCAATCAATCGTTCGCGTGCTGTGGTGGTAGCAGACGCCAGGTCGCTCCGGGGATGAACTCTTAGTACAGGCAGTTTACTGCGCGAATATTTAATTAACTCCAAACGTTGTCACGTACTACTAGATGAGTGCAGTGCCGTTTTCGTACTAAGAACACTACAACACTTTCCACTTCAATGCTGTTAGCTTTGAACAGTGTTCTCTAACTTTATCCTGGTTATAGGATTGGGCTAGATCGTACGTACTGTGTAAAACTGTCAATTTTGACATTTTCGACGACCAAATGGTCGCCAACTATTGTCTTAATATACTCAGCTGGCCGGTAAGAACGTAACTGGTGGGGCGGGGCGGGGTGGGGGGTGGGGGTATAGCCTCTAGTGGGGTGTCACAGCCTCCATAGTGAGGGGGCACAAATTATATTTTGTACGTTTATTTATATGGAGTAGAACGAAAAAACGTCCTCGAATGGGCGGCACAGCCGACTGAAACTCCAGTTCCTATGGGCCTGCACAGTTTTATAAATCTAAGACCTCAGACCATTTTATGATTTTCGAATTCACTTGTGACATTAAACTTACATGGGGTTGGACGTAGCCCAGTGGTAAAGCGCTGGTTTGAAGCGCGGTCGGCTTGGGATCGATCGCCGTCGGTAAACAAATTGGGT
>NC_054701.1:61627647-61782708 GCF_016097555.1 Gigantopelta aegis | reverse complement strand
TAATAATAATAATCAACATCGCCGCCATCATCATCACCACCACTACCATCATCATCATCGTCATCATCATCTTCATCATCACCACCACCACCACCATCACCCCACCCCCCCATCACCATCATCATCGTCATCATCATCATCATCATCATCATCATCAACAACAACAACTCCATCATCACCAACACCTTCACCACCACCATCATCATCATCAACATCATCAACATCATCTTCATCATCACCACCACCACCATCATCATCGTCAACAACAACAACCTCATCATCATCATCACCATCATCATCAACAACAACAACAACCTCATCATCTTCACCACCACCATCATCATCAACATCATCATTTTCTTCTTCTTCTCCTCATTCTCCTTGTGCTCATCCTCCTTCTGACTCGTCTTCATGTAGTTCACAACACCAAAATCAAATTCTCCAACAGCTGGTTTTAATTCATCAGTAAGTATTTTATTGTTGCCGATCGATCAACACTTGCGAAGTGTATTGTTATTTCGCACACCTGCAGTTAATTAAACGAACCCCGAGCGAGCATTGACAAATGCAGGACAAACGTTCCGTCTTGAACGTGGTAATTATTTTAGTAACACATTTGATACTAGCCATCCTGCTTTAAGATAAACTACAATCTAAGACGTCGAAACACGGAACCGTGCAATACGTTTCGCTGTGTTTTTTGTGTTTTATGCCATTCATGTATAGAATAATTTGGAAAGAAAGAAAGAAAAGTTTTATTTAACGACGCACTCAACTCATTTTATTTACGGTTATATGGCGTCAGACATATGGTTAAGGAGCACACAGATATTGAGAGAGGAAACCCGCTGTCGCCATTTCGTGTGTTACTATTTTCGATTAGTAGCAACGGATATTTTATATACACCATCCCACAGACAGGGCCGTACATACCACGACTTTTGTTAAACCAGTCGTGATGCACTGGCTGGAAAGAGAAATAGCCCATTGGGCCCACCGACGGGGATCGATCCCAGACCGACTGCGCATTGAGCGAGCGCTTTAGCACTGGGCTACGTCCCGCACCCTATGACAATATAAGACCGTACATCTAGTCACGACACAGAACAATCAGAAAGAACTTTGCTGTGAAAGCGTCAACCTGCTGCTGACTGCTAAGTTCACGAAGGCAGTAAAACGCTGGATCTGAATTCTAAGGAGCATAAGAAATTGAACGCAGAAAAAAAAGAAAAAGAAGAAAAATTAAGAATGAACGAATGAATGAATGAATGAATGAATGAATGAATGAATGAATGAATGAATGAATGAATGAATGAATGAATGAATAAATCAATCAATCAATCAATCAATCAATCAATCAATCAATCAATCAATCAATCAATCAATTTATTAAAAACCATACAAAACAACAAAAACAACGGCCAGTCAGAATACAACAGTGTATGATATAAATGACAGGAAAGTTAACTGGTCAAAAACAAGATATACATCATGTAATGACTTGTCTTAATAATGATTGTTTTTAAAGGGACATTCCCGAGTTTGCTGCATTGTAAGAAGTTTCCGACTAATAAAATATTTCTACGATTAAACTTACATATTAAATATATTGTCTTGTTTAGAATATCAGTGTCTGTATATTCAATGTGTTTCTGGTCGTCTTAATATTTGTAAGAAGTTCAAACTGGATTTTGTCTTCAAATAATTCCGTACGTACGAAAAACAATAGTTTAGAAAACAAAATGAAATTTAACCTAATACAAATATTAGAACGATCAAAAACACGTTTAATATACAACCACTAATATTTTATGCAGTAAAATATATTTGATATGTAACTACAATCCTTAATAAGTCTTTGTTAGTCGATAACATCTTAAAAATTGCAGCACACTCAGGAATGTCCCTTTAAAATATATATATTATGAGTGCGTTAATACATTTCATCAATGTGTGTGAAAATAAAGTTAGGACATTTTATTTGCCAATAGTAATTTAAATTGCCGCTTTTAAACACTAACAAAACAAGGAAAGTGCTAAAGAGTTTACAGATAACAAGATAAAGATATAGTAATTTGGAAACAATGAACAAATATAAAGTCTGTACTGTAATGCTAGGCTCAGACTTCCAACTGTTACGACGAAGTTGTAAATTTTCCCAACTGCCGACTTACGCTCAGATTAACAACTAATGGGTTATACGACGAGAATGCAGTTGTAAGAGCGCTCAGACTAGCAACTGGACAGTCGTAGAAGTCGTGACAGCAGAAAGTTGGCCAACTTTGTGCTGGCAGTTGGTAGTCTGACCCTAGCTTTAGTAATTATTAGAATGTAAAAGTGTGTTCTACGGCAGACGGCGATGGTACAATTTCAACCATTATCATGTGTATTATTTTGGAACATCTGGCTGTTAATAGAAATAACGTGGGGGGGGGGGGGGGGGGGGGTTCTGACCTGCAGATAAAAACTTTAATATATTTTATAGAAATTTTGTTATTTATATTTTGTTAATATCTTTCCTTATCCGATCGAAAAAAAAGCGTCACACCATGATATATTTATGCAATGTTTCAGATGAACGAGGGGAATTCTTGCAGAACCACGTAGATTTGTTTTTCAGTCAAAATTAGCCTCCGTTAAATTAATACTTATTTAATTCTACTGCTGTGAAAACGTACCTGACAAAGTGATCGTCCAAATAAACAACAACAAAACATGAATCGAAGTTAAAGTCAACGACAGGACATTGTGTCACTATTATTTGGCTTCGGACCGATGGTTAAAATTAATTTTAAAATCATATTCATATACTTACCTTTGGTTAACACCTAATAGCCGATGTGTATTTTTGTGCTGGGGTTTAGTTAAACAATCATTAATTCATTCATTCATTCATTCATTCATTCATACATTCATTCATTTTTGACACCCAATAGCTTATGTATTTTTGTGCTGATGTGCCTTTAAACATTCATTCATTCATTCATTCATTCATTCATTCATCCATTCAATTTTTAATATTTTACCGTTATTACACTTCATTGTTATAGATAGAGTTGTTTATATTACTTTTATCTTCAAAGACGATCAGATGCATTAGTAATAACCAAATTAAAACAAAAGCGACCATGCCACGTTAACCTCAATAATTAAGACTTTAATAATTTACAAGGGAGGTCACAGAAGCATGAACTTGTTCCACCTACAAGTTCCGGCAATTAAAAAAAATAAAATACAGTGAACATATGACTTTTCACCGAATATCACTTTTATGTTTGTGTAAGCCATTAGAGAAAACAAAGCTTGAATTTGCTTTTAAATCTCCAAAAGCGTTTTGTTCACATAAATTCTAAGACATTTACAAACATTTATAAGTTTTTCTTATGATTGTAATGCATGTGTATATAAATATAAATTGTATCCATTTGTATTAAAAAATATATAAACATAATTATGAGTAAAGCATTCTACAAAATCGTTGAATTTGAGTTTTATATGTTGTAGAAAATTAAAGTGACTCGGTGACCTAATAAAATATAAATTCCTAAAGGTTTTTGTACTACTACTGATGTAAATTGTAATAACTTTTAAAATTATTTGGATCAGTCTCTCAACGACTTGTAATGAGAGGAACACACATCCCCCCAACTTCATTCTTAATGTCTTTCTTAGAACAAACCCGAAAATGGTCAACCCTGCAATTTTAAGGTCGGTCTTCCTTTAAATATATTCTGGTTTCGTTGTATCTTTACCTCAAAAAAAACAAAACAAAAAAAAAAACAAAAAAAAAACAAGGAGCAAAACAATATATAAGAAAGAAAATACATTTATTTAACGTCACTCTAACATATTTATTTAACGACACCACTAGATAACACTGATTTATTAGGTATCGGCTATTGCATGTCAAACCTTTGGCAATTTGACATACAGTCTTAGAGAGGAAACCCGCTACATTTTCCCATTAGTAGCAAGGGATCTTTTTATGCACCATCCCACAGACAAGATAACACATACCACGGCCTTTGAAATACTAATCGCGGTGCACTGGCTGAAACGAGAAATAGCACAATGGGCCTACCGACGGGGATCGATCCCAAACCGACCGCGCATCAAGCGAGCGCTTTACTACTGGGCTACGCCCCGCCCTTGCAAACCATATTGATCAATCGGACATATGGTAATCATAACAAACTGATGAATGTTTTTTTTAAAAACATAATTTCCAAATTCACTGAGTGCAGTCTTGTAAATCGCTTCTTTTTCATGACAACAACGAACTGACGATAAATTATGGCTCAACAACTTTAAAGCGAGAGAGAATATTCTTGTCATGTTGCTAGATACGTATTTCGATAAGAAACACAAAAAACCTATTAGAAACACGTAAATATTCTGTAGTAAAACAATACTATCTGTTGTTTGTTGGTCGGCCTTGGTTAATTGACATACACGTGTGTTTATGCAAACGGTAAATGTCTTATTTGCCCAAATTTATGAAGCTGTTTGTGTTTCCAACCTAGGGAGTTGATCAAAAGATAAACCTGTTGGCAACATTATTTTGTTTTCTTTCAAAACGATATGTCTATATAATGTTCTGTGTCATATATGATTCTTGTGTCAACCAGTATGGAGTTATCTATTTATTACATGTGTTTACATATTTTTTATAAAGTTTTCTGACGGTTGGGTTACTTAAAACAGTTTCCAGAAACAGTCGCTGAAGCAAAAAAAAAGTTTTTTGTTTGGAAGGAATATGAAGTGTAAGTCTATTGAAAATAAATTATTTTAAGCAATGCTTATACTCCGTTTGCGGCAATTGGCATATAACTACATACTGCATAATGCTAAAACTCATATCAAAACAGATGATTAACTTTTAAAACCATATCAACTTTGATACCGTCCTCGGCGGTGTCGTGGTTAAGCCATCGGACATACGTCTGGTGGGTACTGGGTTCGCAGCCCGGTACCGACTCCCACCCTGAGCGAGTTTTAACGACTCAATAGGTAGGTGTAAGGCCACTACACCCTCTTTTCTGTCACAAACCACTAACAACTAACCCACTGTCTTGGACAGACAGCCTAGACAGCTGAGGTGTGTGCCCAGGACAGCGTGCTTCAACCTTAATTTGATATAAGCACGAAAATAAGTTGAAATAAATAAATAAATATGATACAAAACAAATTCCAAGACAATTTATGGAAATAAAAAGGTTTGCTTACAAATTATCATCAAATAAATTATCGTCAAATTGTATAGATTAAAGCTAATTTCTATTACAGGGGTTAAGATCAAATGTTGGAATAACCAGGCTATGCAGTATCACTCAAAGGCTTAAAGGCAGAATTGATGGTGTTTTACCTTTGCTGTCCCATCAATTGCCTTCATCCCTGTATCAAAAAAGGATATTTATCCTATGCAATTTGATGGAAATTTGTAAAGAAACCTTTTTGTGCCCCCCATTTTCAGATATTTTGCTTTATATTTGCTTTATAATAGTGTAACAATGTGTAAATATAAAAGTGTGCCTTCCTACGCCACATATTTGCTAACAATAACACTAACACTTCATACTTTACTTTGAATTATTTTTGGTCCACAAAACAATAACGCTCAATAAATGAATGAATGAATGAATGAATGTTTAACGACACCCCAGCACGAAAAATACATCGGCTATTGGGTGTCAAATTATGGTTAACGCTCAATAAAACAACTTGCCCATATAAAATGAAGTCATCAGATATGACTTTCCCTGACGACGTAATTTTTACATACATCAATAAATGAACAAACTCCCGTTGCTACTACGCCTGGACCAATGGGATGACGTTATGTTTTAACGAATGTAACGGAAATTTAATTATTTAAATTTGGTAAGTGGATATACAAGGCAAATCGTCTTCCGCCTCTCCGCGTAGTCAATTCAGAAACACTCATACAAACGTTGAACTTGGGGAAGTTTTACTTGTATTATTTGAGCTAAAAGCTTTTACAATCAAAAAGTCAAACTTTGTTTTAATGACACCACTAGATCACATTGATTTATCATTCATCGGCAACTGGATGTCCAATATGTGGTAATTATGACACGGAATCTTTTAGAGGAAATCAGGGATCTTTTATATGCATGTTTCCCCACGAACAGGACAGCACATACCGCAGCCTTTAACATAACAGTCGTAGGGACATCGATTAGGACATTAAAACCCCAATCAGAGAACTAATCAACAGAGAGGGTTCGATTACACGACAAAGCAAATCTACTGTGCGCCCTCCCGACTGAGCTAGATCCCCCCTTCAGAATTCCCCCCCCCCCCCCAAAAAAAAAAAACATACAAAAAAACCCACCCCAAAATACCGCACAACGAATAATAATACACACATTTCTGTTTTACTTGTGATTGTCCGCCATATGAAACGAATCCGCGATAATAAGTACGGATTTATAAGTACAGTGAGTGCGCACTCTTCTCAAACTCCAATGCGCTCTAAAAAGGAATCCAGTGTTTAGCTAATTTATGTTTTAATAGAGTAGATACCCTTTTATACATTGTACCTCATTCCTAGAAAAACCCTTTAACCGCTTTTAGAGTACATACACACCCTTTATTTCTAAGCATTAAACAAATAGATACATATGCTGTATTCACGTTTATCTGCAAGGATGGATCGGGAGGGGGAGAAGGGTTCACTCCCATAAGACAGACGTCCCATAAGGCAGACATGCCATTTGATAGACAAAACTCTTTATTGGGTTATGTAATGTATCCTGTACACCCCTGACTGCGTTAATGGTATTGCTCCAATCTGCTCAGCAAGCTATGCTGCAGTGCAACAGCAGTCTTAATTAATGAGCTGATTTCATGCAAACAACCGCGAGAGCTTAATTGTAATTGTAAACTCAAGAACTGGGTCTTGCTGTTTTGTACAAAGAAGATCCAGCTGTACAGACATGGATTCGGAGGGCTGCTGGACTACCACTTTTGCCCATTGCACAAGTACAGGATGCATGGTTAGAAGCCATGAATGACGGACCTGATGTTCCACAGGCGGAGGCATTTAATGATTATGTTGTTTTAACATGGGTAGACGATGACTCCAGATTCCCTTTGATTGTATGGAACCATCGTCTGACCACTGGCCCAAGAACAAATAATAATCTGGAGGGATTTCATTCCAGAATGAATCGTTCAATCCAAGTTCATCTTCCAAACATATACCGATTTGTAGAATTAATCAAAGGAATAGAGACCTCCGAACGTGCTAAATTGAGACAGATAAACTTTGGAGCTGCCCCACCACCAAGAAAGAGAGTGTATAAGCAGAATGAAAATAGAATCGTGAGATTGAAGGCGCAACTAACCCTTGAACAGAAAACGCCCATTCAGTTCTTGGATGCCGTTGGACATCTGTTAAAATTAGTATAAATTGTGGAACAGACAGAAAATTGAATCGTGAGACATGTTAAAATGTGTATCCCGGGTATATGTATGTGTATAAATAAATCTAATTTTATATAATTTTGTTATGTGTTTTGTATTTAATTGTATCCGACTATTCCATTATTTACTACATGTATTATTCAAGGTAAACGGCAGGTAATTAGTAATGGGTCTTGTGTTGTTTTAACGCGTCTGCGTTATGGGACGTCTGTCTTATGGGAGGACACCGGGAGAAGAGATGCTCATGGCTGAAACATAAAAAACATTCATAATTTTTTTTATTATTCCAGGCGTGTTTCGATCCCACCTCCTTCCCTTCTTGCACTAGAATTATATATATATATATATATATATATATATATATATATATATATATATATATATATTTTCCGGGGAGCATGAAAATTTGTTGTAATCCATGTTAAAATGCGTAGTGATTCGTTTGCAACCCTATATAGCTGTTGTTATCCAGATTCAAGCATTTTCGTTTAATTCGAGCAAACGCCAGCCTGCTCACCCCCACCCTCACCCCCACCCCCATCAAAAATGGATGGGAGCCCGTACGCCTGTTACGATGATTTGGAGGAGGTTGGGGAGAAGAGGTGCGCAAGTCGTTTGTTATTCTTTTAAAGACTTTATTAAAATACACCGCCCCTCACCCTCCCCGCGGTTAAAAAATAATAATAATAAATGTTAAAAAGAAAAATCGCCATTGATCTGGTATTCAAATCAAGCATGTGTTAAAGTGGCGAGAAATCCGAAGCCATCGTCTCAACTCCTGTGAGGCGTATTTTGACTCGCCGAGGATCAAGCCGAGAAGAATGTCGGGTTTCCTCGTGCTGTTGCGCTATTCCGGTGGCGAAGAATGTAAATCATATTTATGGTTTGTTGACTACCAATCTACTGTGACGTTGCTTGCAAATACTGTATTTAAAAACACAAGGTGCAACAAGAGGTTGGGGTGGGGGGGGGGGGGGGACGACGAGATGTGGTTCATTAGTTAGAATACTCTTCTGGTGTATGGACAGGTCGTATTATGAGTCAATGGCAGGCACGGCTAAGCAGGGTGAATTGGGGGTGGGGGTGGGGGATCAAATAAGTATATTATTGGCAGCAAATCTTAAGGCAGAGATAAAGTTACAATAGAGTGAAAGAAGAGTTTGTGGCCTTAAAACGGGAAATATCCTTACAAATAGACTAGACCTAGAATCAATAAACCGCTACTTCTCAGACGCAGTTTAAAAAAAAACAAAAAAAAAAAAAACAACCTTTTTGGTATTAGAAACAACAGGATGACCAGAAACACTCCGGTTCTACGGAAATGGATAATCTAAACACCAGGATGACCAGAAACACTCCGGTTCTACGGAAATGGATAATCTAAACAATAAAATATAAAATAATGTTTGATTTCAGTGATTATAAACGGCTTTAATAGTGAAAAATAAACTGTAGTGTTTAAAAAATAGAGCCTGCCCCTTTAAAGCTGCAAACCGGCCTCGGTGGCGTCGTGGTTAGGCCATCGGTCTACAGGCTGGTAGGTACTGGGTTCGGATCCCAGTCGAGGCATGGGATTTTTAATCCAGATACCGACTCCAAACCCTGAGTGAGTGCTCCGCAAGGCTCAATGGGTAGGTGTAAACCACTTGCACCGACCAGTGATCCATAACTGGTTCAACAAAGGCCATGGTTTGTGCTATCCTGCCTGTGGGAAGCGCAAATAAAAGATCCCTTGCTGCTAATCGGAAGAGTAGCCCATATAGTGGCGACAGCGGGTTTCCTCTCAAAATCTGTGTGGTCCTTAACCACGAGTGCGTCGTTAAATAAAACATTTCTTTCTTTCTTTTTTAAAGCTTCAAATTCGGCTTCCCATCACATAAGCTTGTTTTCTAGTTTTATAAACTCGTATTTTCTTTACCTGCTATAATTGATGCGATAAAGTCTCCAGCCTTGTTTTGTAAGAATATAATATATTATCGAGATTTCAGCCTTAAAATTGTAAAATTTCGATCCCTGTTATAAAATCATTCCATTTGTTATTATGGGTTTTTTTTAAATAAGTTTTTGAAAACATTAATAGTAATGTAATTACTATTATTTTTATTTTAAACATAAAATGTATAATATTTATATAATTTCATACAAAATTACTTTTCAACCTAATTTTTAGTTATTTATTTTAAAAATAGTTTTTTTCTTGCTTATATGTTTTACGTTTGGCCAATGGATGAAATAGGAATCACTCTTTATGTTAAAATTGTTTCAATTCGAATTTTTATTATACTGAATCAATTACTTATTAATTTTCGTTTTCGTTTTTCGTTTTTAAACATTTTACCTTTGTTTGTTTGATTTGGTTCTGGTTCAGGTGTTTATTTTTAAAGTCACTCTTTTCGGCCAAATACTTTACATAAAAACAGAACACGTAATTACTGTGCTACTAATGCTATTGACGTTGAACTTCGTTCATTATGGGCGGAACGTGGCCCAGTGGTAAGGCGTTCGCTCGATGCGCGGTCGGTGTGGGATCGATCCCCGTTGGTGGGCCCATTGGGCTATTTCTCGTTCCAGCCAGTACACCACGACTGGCGTAACAAAGGCCGTGGTATATACTGCCCTATTTGTGGTATGGTGCATATAAAAGATCCCTTGCTGCTAATCGAAAAAGAGTAGCCCATGAAATGGCGACAGCGGGTTTCCTCTCTCAATATCTGTGTGGTCCTTAACCATATATGTCTGACGCCATATAACCGTAAATAAACTGTGATGAGTGCGTAGTTAAGTAAAACATTTCTTTCTTTCTTTATATATATAACGTTTACAAACATTACCAGATCAAAGGCGTATAAATTTCAACAAAGTTTTTTAATAGTAATTTAATAAATAAATTAAAACAAAATAATAATAAATGAAAAATAAATAAATAAAAACATCCTTTGAAAGATATTCTGTTCTATAACTGTATTAACAAACAATTGTTTTCATACTAAGACTTCTGTTATGTATGTTATTTGTGTATAAAACATTTTTATCTTGATTGTACATGTAGTATACAAAGTTCTGTTCTGTTCCCAGTTAGAATTTTTAAAACAAGTTATTAAAATATAATGTATTATAATTGCGACAATTTATGTTGGAAAGGCCAATTTATTCCACAAAAATTTCCATCCCAAAAATTCAGGGTAACTTTTAAAAAGACGGATCATCGAAGTGAAGTCGACCTCGGTAGCTTTAAAGCTGGAAGAAACTGAGTTCGCGTCCCATCCACTGTGAGTTTTAATGACTCAATGAGGCGTAAGATAAATCTTATTTTGACTTTGTGCATAGTTGTTTAAAGGGACGTTCCTGAGTTTGTTGCAATTTTTAAGATGTTATCGTCTAACAGAGACTTTCTAACAAGTGTAATTACATATCAAATATTTTTTTTTTGGCATAAAATATTAGTAGCTGTATATTAAACGTGTTTCTGATCGTTCTAGTATTTGTACTAGGTTAAATTTCTTATGATTTCCTAAAAAAAAAACAATTCATACGTTCCAAATTATTTGAAGACAAAATACAGTTTGAGCTTCTTACAAATATTAAGACGATCAGAAACACTTTGAATATACAAACACTGATATTCTAAACAAGAAAATATAGTTAATATGTAAATTTAATCGTAGAACTATTTTATTAGTCGGAAACATCTCACAATGCAGCAAACTAAGGAATATCACTTTAACTCACGTCTGACGGTTTTGTCGTTCAGATTTACTAACATCTAACCGTTAACCCATTGTCCTGAGTAGACAACCCAGACAATTGAGGCTTGTGCCAGGAACAGCGCGCTTGAACCTTAATTGGATATAGTAAGCACGAAAATACATTAGAAATGAAACATCCACGTGGGTGGAAATTTAAGTCGTGAGCAATATAGATGGTGGTATCTCTTGTTGAAAGATGTCGTATCACAACTTTTGACACGCACATATCAATTAAAGTTCTAGCTATCTCGACATCCATCGCCCGTACCAAGCAACCGTGTTGAAATGGGCCAGTGAGCTAATTGAATGAGACGGCATTACTAGTACTGTTAGTTAGTCTGTCAGTTTACACCAAAACCGAATCAGGAGACGCGCAATCGTTGCATGCAAGGTGCAGATAAGAGAATGGGGGATAAAGATTTTGAAATTAGTTCCACATTGTGTATTTGTTAGTGACATTTTAAATTTTCAAAATATTTTGTTTCGGTGGGTGGTACTGATATTCTCAAAGCAGGGCCGTGCCTATTGGAGGACAAGGGAGCAGTTGCCTCCCCCTACCCCTACCCCACAAAAAAACATACATTTTGTGTAGCTGGAGAAAATCATATATTACTACTTGATACTTGATATATATATATATATATATATATATATATATATGTAAATGAAATATAGTGCCAACTATATAAGAAATGACAACATACCAAACAAGTGAATATACATAATAATTAATAAATAATAATGCAAGCACAATAATATTTCTTCAAAAATCGTGATCTAATATCACAATAACAAGGATGAACAAGTAAAAAATGATATCCATCTTCAATATTTTTGAATTTTTATATTATAAAGAGTGCATAGTCTTTGTTCTCCAAATATATTAAAGGTCTACCATTTTTAATATTGATAGCTAACACACCAGACCTTAAAATAAACAAATTAAATCGATATTTCGTACAAATTATACTATCTAAGTATGCTTCAAAACTAATACATTTTGAACTTGCAATAGTTTCTTAAACGTAAACTGATCTCTAAGTCTGTATAATGCTTTGTAATGACTCACATCACCCATCTTCAGACTACCAAAGATGCAAGAAAAACAAGTTCTTGTAACAAAGATGTAACATACATTGTCTCGTGTTTACACTCAGAAAGAGTATTTGCATTTTCTCTAAATAGTCTATAAGGCCCTTAGAGAATGCTTATTATGAATTATTTTAACCAATACATCAATGTTCTCTGTTTACATATAACAGAGATAGCTAGGTAAACTGTCAACTGACAAAATAGGTTTATTTGGGGTTCTTGTCTTGGTATTGAGGATATTTTTAAAAACCTTTATTTGTATTTTATTTTGTTTTTAATTCGAAAATATTACCAATTGCAGACAACTGAAGCATACAATAAAATTGATAATAGCCTTTCTATCCAATAAATACAATTTTGTACTAATATTCATTGAAACAGACGAAAACACATTATATAATGAGTGTATACTATTTAATGCCTGTTTTGACAAAGCTTTGCATGTTAATTTAAAATTACCAATGTAATTAAAAGTAATATCTAAATAAGTAAACTGGCCAACAATATTTCAACACAGTATGTTTAAAATGGTATGTAAATACATTGCTAGATTTACTATTTTTAAATACAAATATTTGTGTTTGGTTTTCAGTTAGTTCATTTAATTGTCATTTTGTTTAATATCTGAATACCAATTTTACGATTTAAAAAATAAAATCGTATCGTTTGCATGCATAAGCATAAATAAATAAATAAATATCCCCTGGCAATCTAACTGGACAATATCAGAAAATTATGTTTGTATTATCATTAACAGACACAATAAATAATATAGGTGAAAATGTTTCACCTTGCTTAACTCCCAAGTGATAGGTCAAAAAAGTCTGAAACAATAGAGACAAGTCTGCATTTTTTTTTATTTCAAGTAAATGACAGTCACAGAATAGCGGGTAGTGACTGGTCTGGACCATCTGTTCCTCGGTAACAATTTGGTTCATATAGGGATCAGTATGAGCTATTAATTATACACAGATTGCATGTGACATTGATTAATTTGCACATACATGTATACATGTTTAAGGAAGCGAATATGGCTCCTGCAACTATGAGAATGCAAAGCATTACAAAGGAAGATGCCATATTTTTTACGAAGAAAGGGAACTTTAAAATCCCAAACATAGATTGTGTATGTATGTATGTATGTATATATATATATATATATATATATATATATATATATATATATATATATATATTAATTTACAATTTTGAATTTGTTGCTATTTTAATAATATTTGCCTTATGGGCCTAATAGTTGACTGATGGTGGCAAATATCAATATGCACGTAGGATATATATATATATATATATATATGTGTGTGTGTGTGTGTGTGTGTGTGTGTGTGTGTGTGTGTGTGTGTGTGTGTGTGTGTGTGTGCATATACGTATACGTATACGTATATGTATACAAAACTCCCCGAAGGGACACAGTCATGTGACAGAAACTAGAAACTAAATATGCACACACAAACAAGATATTATAGGGGGTGGGAGAGGGGGAGGGGGTATAAGAAAAAATATTATCAATTGGTCGTAATGTGTTGCGTTTAGGACCTCAGGGTTCATTTGTTTTATGTATGATACATATATTTGTATTCTTTTTGCTTTCTTTTTTTGTATAGACGTCCATTCGTTTCTCATTGTCCGACGCTCAGTAGCTGAGTTTTCTTTGTGCGGGGGGGGGGGGGGGGGGGGGGGGGGGGGGGGGGGGGGGGGCGTAGCCCAGTGGTAAACGTTCGATTGATGCGCGGTCGGTTTGGGATCGATCTCGGTCGGTGGGCCCATTGCTCTATTTCTAGTTCCAGCCAGTCCACCACAACTGATATATCAAAGGCCGTAGTATGTGCTATCCTGTCTGTGGGATGGTGCATATAAATGATCCCTCGCTACTAATGGAAAATTGTATTCCTTCTCTGTGTAGAAATTCTTGCAGACCTTATTCGTAAAAATAAGAATATTAAAGGCATTTCAATAAACAGCAAAGAATATCTGATGATACAGATTCTATACTTAATGGTAGCAGAACATCTTTTGAAGAAACTATAGCAACTTTAAATAGATTTGCGGATTTATCAGGACTTAAAATGAATTATGATAAATCTGAAGTTATTTGGATTGGTTGCCAAAAGAATAGTTCAGTAAGATATTTACAACATTTAAATCTAAAATGGAATCCTCCAACTTTTAAAGCACTTGGAATTATCTTTAGTACTGATATTTCTGAAATAACTAAACTTAATTACAACTCTAAACTGTTTGAAATTAAACAGATTATAAATAGATGGATCAGAAGATTTGTAACACCACTTGGCAGAATAGCTATAATAAAAGCCTTATTAATATCTAAACTCAACTATTTACTCTTAACTTTACCAAACCCCACTAAGTCGTTTCAGTGTGAATTAAACAAAATGTTATTCAGGTTTGTATGGAACCAAAAACCAGATAGGATAAAAAGAATAACTGTATGTAAACCTGTTAAAGAAGGAGGCCTCGGTATGATAGATCTATTTTTTAATTATATCAAGGCTTTAAAGATTACCTGGATTCGAAAATTGGAAACGAAAGATTCAAAATGGAAACCTATTTTATTTGCTTGTTTTCCTCAATTTTGTAATATTTCTGTATTTAGTAACGACTTCCCCTCAAAATGTTTCAAAAATGTAAATAACCTGTTTTGGAAGGACTGTATTCAGGCTTTTTACGACTTCTCGACAGCAATAAAAGTAACATCCTTTGAAGATTTCTTATCTGAACCAATTTTTTATAATTCCCAAATAAAAATTGATAGGAAAACCTTTTTTGAAAAAGAAATGGCTTGAGAAAGGCATTTCTCAGATTTGCGATCTTGTTAATGAGCGAAGAGATTTTTTGACTTTAAATGAATTTAATGATATATACGAGTTAGATGTTTCTTTTCTAGAATACCATGGCGTCGTTAATTCCGTTAAGTCATATTTTAGGAAAACAAATATTAAAAAAGTTGAAACAAATATCTCCTTGGACGATTCTCCGGTTCAACGGACACTTTGCTCTATTAGAAAAGGCTCAAAATTATATTATTACACATTAACGTTGTTGAAAGTTCCAAATATTGCCATACTAAAATGGCAACTTCATTTCACTTCCAACCTAAACTGGTCTGTTATCTATTTAAAGCCATTTATAACCACTCAAGAAATAAAATTAAGATGGTTCCAATATCGAATTTTACACAGGATACTGACTACCAACACGTTTGCTTATAAACTAAAACTTATTGACAGTGAAATGTGTACTTTTTGTCATGAAATGCGAGAATCTATAGAACATCTATTTTGGGAATGTAAAGTTGTTCAGCTTTTTTGGAACAATTTTTTGAATTGGTTATTAAAATCTTGTAATCATATATTTAACCTAAATTTATCATTTGAACTTGTTATATTTGGATGTAGAAGTAATACTAAAACAGATAATATTTTCGATTTATTATTATTGTTAGCTAAGTATTTTATATATAAATGCAAAGTGCAAAATGTACAGTTAAACATTACTCATTTCCAAAACGAAGTTAAACAAAGATACCTGATTGAGAAACATATTCACTACAGTAAAAACTGCTTTAATAAATTCGTTACCAAGTGGGCAATGTATCATTCTCTATTTGATATATAATCTTAAAATTACTTTTGTTCATTCATTTGTTTTCATCAGCCCCAACAGGTCACGTAAAATTGATGTAAAGTAAAACACCTTCATATCTGTATGCCTATTATATATCCTACTTCTTTTTACAGACCACTGAAATGTTGTTATAAATAATGATAAATATGTACATAATCAAAACACGTGCGTGTGTGTGTATGTGTGTGCATATTTGTTCCCCCCCCTCTCTCTCTCTCTCTCTCTCTCTCTCTCTCTCTCTCTCTCTCTCTCTCTCTCTCTCTCTCTCTCTCTCTCTCTCTCTCTCATTTTCATATATCATTATATACTTTCATTTACTCTAGATACTTGTTAAAATCCAGGTCCTTGTGAATATATTATTTTAATTAAGTCTGCATATAAAGTAGTAACTACATTGTGTGTGTATAAATTATATATATAATTACTGTAACAACCCATGTCTTCTCCCTTTGCATGGGTTGATATTTGTCAACAAGGGAATGGTCAAGAAAAAATAAACAGTTATTAAAAAAAATTAAAAGAAATTATATTATATTATATTATATTATATTATATTATATTATATGTGTGTGTATGTGTGTGTGTGTACGTATACGTATACGTATATGTATATGTATACAAAACCTCCCGAAGGGACACAGTCATGTGACAGAAATTAGAAACTAAATATACACACACAAACAAGATATTGGGGGGGGGGGGGGGAGTTATAAGAAAAAAATATTATCAATTGGCCATAATGTGTTGCGTTTAGGACCTCAGGGTTCATTTGTTTTATGTATGATACATATATTTGTATTCTTTTTTCTTTTCTTTTTTGTATAGACGTCCATTCGTTTCTCATTGTCCGACGCTCAGTAGCTGAGTTTTCTTTGTGCTGGGGGGGGGGGGGGGGGGGGGCGTAGCCCAGTGGTAAACGTTCGATTGATGCGCGGTTGGTTTCGGATCGATCCCGGTCGGTGGGCCCATTGCTCTATTTCTAGTTCCAGCCAGTCCACCACAACTGATATATCAAAGGCCGTGGTATGTGCTATCCTGTCTGTGGGATGGTGCATATAAATGATCCCTCGCTACTAATGGAAAATTGTAACTGATTTCCTCACTAAGACTGTGTCAAAATGACCATATGTTTGACATCCAATAGCCGATGATTATTAAATCAATGTGCTCTAGTGTTGTCGTTAAACAAAACAAACTTGTTTTCCCCTATTGTTGTAATTAATGTTAAAATGCGTATTGATTTGTTTGCAATTAGTCCTATATAGCTAATGTTAATCCTATAATGCCAATATGAATAAACGTGTTTGTCCAGATTCGTGCATTTTCGTTTAATTCGGGGGAAAACATGGGACCCCGTACGCCTCTGTAAATACGTTAATGTATTTAATATGTGATTTCAATCGTAAAAAAGGCTCTGTCGGAAACATGTTACAATGGATATTCTCTTTTAATGGCAGGTTATTGCTTAACAGAGGTGACAGGTTAGTCAATTATGACTGTTCACGAGATTATAATTGCACGGAAATATGTTAAAGGCGTTTAGCAGTTTAAAATGTCCAGTTCTCAGCATAACCTGAATAGTTTTGTCTGTCATAAATTATCGCCAGCATGTGACACCTATTTGTTTTTAAATGCTTGATATTCATTGGCCAATGAGCAACGAGGTACCTCATTAGAACAATCACCATTCGTTAGCAGTGGCAGATTTGTTGCCTTGCAATTCCAACAATGCGTTCGGATTAGCCTGATTTAAAAGGTCACCTACATTTTAACCAGTCAGGTTAATAATGTTTAATGACGTCATAGTTATGCCAGTTCATTGAATATTAATTTTACAACATAAAGTTTTAGGTGAAGTCTAGAGGCGACCTCGACAGTATCGTACTGTTGGATTTATTTCAACATGCTAAACCTAAATAAATCGTAGTAATAGATTGAACTGTACCAGCTGTATGTAGCGTTAAGTTCTGTCATTTTTAAAATTACTTTACAAACATCACCTTGGCCGACTTGTATTTGTTATTATATAAAATCACTGGCGTGAATTATAGAATATACATATTGTTCATCTTTTAGAAACTTTTTTGTTTGCATATTCTGTAAACGAGAGAAAGAGATACAAATTAAGACGGAGGGTGAATGAATTAAAGTATGAGAAAAAGATTGTTCAATGAGAGAGAGAGAGAGAGAGAGAGAGAGAGAGAGAGAGAGAGAGAGAGAGAGAGAGAGAGAGAGAGAGAGAGAGAGAGAGAGAGAGAGAGAGAGAGAGAGAGAGAGACAGACAGATAGAGAGACAGACAGAGAGAGACTCACCCTATAAGACGTAAACCACAAAAGCAACAAAGGCGGGTAGGGATG
Source organism: Gigantopelta aegis (assembly GCF_016097555.1). NCBI lineage: Eukaryota > Metazoa > Mollusca > Gastropoda > Neomphalida > Peltospiridae > Gigantopelta > Gigantopelta aegis. The sequence continues at coordinate 61,764,400 of NC_054701.1, read as the reverse complement.
TGGTTTGAGGCTCACATTTAACGGTAACAGCTTCTAATTTAAATTGATTATGGCAGAATCATTATCTTTCAAACTCTCAGCTTAAATTTTTAACTAGCGTCTTTAAAAGCCAAATCTTGTAGCTTCGCTTTTCTATTATCTCGCACCGTGTCTTTCACTACCTTCATAAATAACAACAAACTCGAGCGCCTGGCGCGTTCCACAATGTTTTACATTTCACCAATCGTTTTCCCGGACGGATAATCCCGAAGCTGTCATCGGGCCCAGATGCAAGGTGCAATTTGTTAGTATCCTCTGACGGAAATCTTGCCTACTGTTCCCGGCAACAAATGGCGCGATGAAAGGAGGGAAAGAAATATCTTGCTGCTCTTGCGAGTTAGAGTGTAGTTATATCCGGAAATAGGGTTTATTGCTTATTACGAAGAGTTTTTTAAAAAAAAAAAAAAAAAAAAAAAAAAAAAAAAAGAATTACAGACCTTACCATTGTTGTGGTAGTAGTTTTGAGTATATTCAGATCATTATTTTCATGACACGACAAATACCAAATGCCATTAATTATTGCAACAACTTAATAGAGTAGAATGAATAATAAAATATGTTAAAATTGCAAAACGTAAAACATATTTGAAATTTCGTATTAAAATTTGAATATCTTTAATATAGGCAAAAAACTAGATGTATGCGTTCAGAAACAAATAAATGAGTATTGTAAAATTGGAAAAAAAAGAAAAGTTTTTTAGTTTTTTTTACAAATTCAGTTGCAAAAATTGAAAATGTATAATTTTTTAAGTAAAACAAATCTAGGAATTTGCGTTTAATTGTAAACGTTTGCTTTTGTTTTGATATGATACCATGGTAACTATATCATGTATAAATTACTATAATTTGCTTAATGTTTTAAATTCAGTTTGAAATGAAAACCAAGGTGTTTTGTAATTCTGTTCCCCATGTCAAGTGCTACAGAGTTATGCGATATTCGATGGATGTGGTCTACAGCTAGTATATTACAATCTTTATATCTATTTCAATTTTCACGTCAAAGTTTTAGTTATTATTGTGACTTAAAAATAATACTAATAGTAAAGTGGGGTATACATGCCATGCAAAGATAACCGATTTGTCAAGGAGTGACAAACTATCTCGTCATTTCGACTTTACAAACACGTCAGGATATTCACAAAATTCAAAACCATTAGTAGCATTTTAGTTCGTGGTGATTGGCCCAGATACTTTTGGTACTTAAGTCCTGTTCCATTCTTCAGAACCTAAGTTTTTTTGTTAATGTTTTATTTAATTCCTATTCGGATAATTTTAATTTTAATTACTATTCAAATAACTTTAGGTACTGACAGGAAAAGAGAACTTGCATTCAAAACATACAGATATTTGTTTAAAATTGAAATAACTATACTTCGTGCCTTTTGGATGATGAATAATATTTTAAAACTGGTGGAGTTTGAGTTTGCTTTTATACGTATGCACAGAAAATATATTGAATTATCAAATTATAGTTCTACTCATTTCTTTAGAGCTTATATTTTTCAATGTTACATTTAATTAAATGTAACATTGAAAAATATAAGCTCTAAAGAAATGAGCAGAACTATAATTTTTAAAATAAGCCAGTCGAAACTCACACAATATTTATTTCGAAATATCAGTTAAAGAATGAATCCTGTGCCACGTTTCAGAATGTTTGAAAGAAAACTAAGAAGAGGTAAATTTAATATATTGAATGTTAAAGTAACATTTTAGAAATATTCATCCAAGTTCTAAAATAAAACCCTTTTATTTATTTAAATTAAATTAAATTGATATAATATGGTATGGTATGGTATGGTATAGTATGGTATGGTATATGGTATGGTATGGTATGGTATGGTATGGTATTGTATTGTATTATATTTATTATGTTATAGATGTTATTCATGAGTGCATGTCATCACAGCTGTCCTTATTCTAATGAGCTCTGTCTGGTGCTAGTTTTGATTTAGTAAAGTAGTCTGTGAGTGGCAGTCCTCTTTGTGGCGGAAATGAAATCTCCAGTAAAGGATCTCCTTTGAAGTGGCTGTCCGCCTATAGACGAGGCACTAGATACAGGTTTATGGTGCAGATTTACGGCCCTGGTCATGTACTACGGTTTTGTCGTTCAGATTTGTTTTGTTTTGTTTTATTTATTTTATTTCATTTATATATTTATTTTCTTATTCTACTAATTGTATCATAATAAAATATAAGTGCTTCCAGTGCAATGCAGTTTTAATACATGTAGTTCGTTTTAAACCAAACAAAATACTTTTTGAAATTTAATTAAATCCTTAGACTACAAATAATGCATTAGTTCAGAGCACTTAAACTTAATTTTAATATGCTGGATTTTAGAATGGTCGAACAATACCTACGGTTCTCATTGTTAAAACTGCCATTTTCTATTTCAAAGTAAATTTAATGTTCTGAGTTTTAATAATACAACGAATGTTTTTTAACAGAAACGGCTATACAATTAAATGGACAAAAATGGAGGGAATAAACTCCGTACTTATAGAACGTTTAAACATGGTTTTACTGCGAATGCGAATAATTTTTACATACTCATATACCACTAGAGTTTCGAGCATGTCCGTCCTGGGGCCTGTCTCTGAATAGCCAGAGGCTTGTCCCGGGACAAAAAAAAAAATTAAGCGGACAATTTTGAAATTTACATCCAAAAATTAAATAGTGGGCCTTTAAAATTTTGATGCGCATCTGTAATTAATATAATTAAATAAAGAAAATTTTACTCATTAAATTTGGTCGCTAAATAGATCGGGTGGTCAAAACGAAATGGTTTTACTGTTTAATTTGATGTTACTACGCCTATGCCTAGGTCGTATCGGCGTGCGTTATTAATGTTTCGTAGTGGTACCGCGTCTTTAAGGTTAGAAACTGGTAGATATGAAAATTTGGAGATTCACAAAAGAACCTGTTTTAACTGTGCTAATTATGTAGAATCTGAAGAATACATTCTTATCCACTGTCCTCTTTATAATGATATTACAGTAGATATTTTTAAAAGGTGGTAGCTATTGTAGTAAACTTTAATAACCTTTTAGATAAAGAAAAACGTAATTACTTTTAAGCCACCCGGATATTATTAAACTAACAGCCATCTTAATTTATTTTGTCGCCAAATATCGTTTTTGTTTATACATATAGACATATACCTAATTAATGTGGGGTTTGTTTTATTTCTTGTAAATACAATACTGTTTCAATATTTCTGATAGTCTTTTAATAGTTCTAAAGTCTTTCATAACTCCATAAGGGTGACTTGTGTATTTTTATTGCTCTAACACTGTATTATTTTTGTTGAACATTTTAAAAATCTGTACACAAAGTGAGGCGTAAAAACATAATGTGTCTGTTTGTCTGTCTGTCTGTATTTTAAGTATTTACAAAATGAAAAGAAAGTAGTAGATTACCAGATTAGAATGGCGTGCTTGTTATTAATATGTACGATACTTGTGATTGTGACTGTAACGAATTATTTGATTGGACCCCACGTCCTTATATTATAAACAATTATTTGATTTAGTCCAACAATTTCATACAGTGACAGATTCGAATGTGCAAGAATACAGTTATAATATAACAAAACAAATGCTAATATTAATTTTTGTTTTTTTTAATAATTTATTTAACATTATCCACTTTGAACCCAATTAGTTTTGTGTCTATTAAAATTATCAATTGTTCATGAACATGTTAAGCTCAATTTGACAGTCTGTTTACTGAATTAATTTGTCATGAATTTTAAAAAATAATATATCTGAGCTTCTTTTGTTGTTTAGTGTATAATATGCATTAATAATAAAATATGATGTATAATAACAACGATTTTTGTACAGTATTATGTAATGTGATGGAATACACTATAATGTGCATTTTAATATAATATAATATAATATAATATAATATAATATAATATAATATAATATAATACATCGAATATGGAAGTAATTAATTAACATTTTACACACAAAACCATTTTAAATCGTAATACATATACCACAAGGTGTTTTTTATTAATTATATTTTTTATTTTAAATAATACGTCACGCATGATGACACACGCGTGTTTAAGCACTTGCTTGTCTAATTCTGTACGCCTCTTGTTTTGCGATTTCTTCTAAATATCCAACCGAGTCATGTGTCTTTGTATTTTTATTCGAATAACATAACAAAATATTTTCTCCGTAAAACCCCTTGGTGTGGTAACGCTTAAAACGCGGACAGGCGCCACGTGGTGTCCGCGGGTAATACCCCGCGCGTCAAAATAAACAGCGGCGGTTCAATAATATTTTCATTGAGCGAGATTCTTCGAGAGTGCTATGTGCATCAGGACGCTTGCGAAAGTCATTGTATGAAATTAGTTTTTAGTCTTACCAAATACCAGCTCCGGTTCAGTTCCAACCACAAATGTTCGCCGCACACGTGGTTGTAATTATTGAGTGTGCTGATAATAATAATTATTATTAATATACATGCAGTAGTACTCGTAAGTATTTTATTAGTACTACATGTAGACCTACCTATTATGTTCATGTGATCTAAAGTAATAATAATAGTGATAGTAGTAGGAACGGCAGCAACATCATCAGCAGCAGTAGTAGAAGCAGTAATGTTAATAGTGGTGGTGGTATAATAATAGTTTTAGAAGTAGCAGCAGTAGTAATATTAGTAGTAGCAGTAGTAGTAGTGTTGTTGTTGTTGGTAGTGGTAGTGGTAGTGGTAGTGGTAGTGGTAGTAGTAGTAGTAGTAGTAGTAGTAGTAGAAGTAGTAGTAGTGTTGTTGTTGTTGTTGTTGTTGGTAGTGGTAGTGGTAGTGGTAGTGGTAGTAGTAGTAGTAGTAGTAGCAGTAGTAGTAGTAGAAGTAGTTGTAGTGTTGTTGTTGTTGGTAGTGGTGGTGGTGGTAGTAGTAGTGATGGTGGTAGTAGTAGTAGTAGTAGTAGTAGTAGTAGTAGTAGTAGTAGCAGTAGTAGTAGAAGTAGTAGTAGTAGTAGTAGTAGTAGTAGTAGTAGTAGTAGTAGTACTAGTACTAGTAGTAGTAGTAGTAGTAGTAGTAGTAGTAGTAGTAGTAAGGATAAGTACTAGTGAAAGAGGGAGTAATCGTAGTAGAAGTAATAATCGTAAAAGTAGTAGTAATAGTATAACAAATTGGTAGACGTAATAGTAGTAAACTTAACGTACTTCAAAATGTTAATCCTTTTGCATACATATTTGGAATTAATACTGGGGATGTAAAATGCATAGATTTAAATCGACTGAATCGTCAACCATGTTTAAAGAATACACACATAAATAGTTTTATTTAATATGAAAAGAAGACATTTCTGAGTGGGGTTTTTTTCAATGCAAATAAATTTCTCTTGGCGTATGACAGAATAATATCTCTTGTGTAAACATATTGTTCCGATATTTTAGAAATGGCTAGTGGGGATATATCCCCCATAAAATGTTGTGAAGATTATAATGTAGTTTTTCGGACTAAAACGCAGTCTGTCGTATTAAATCAGAAATCGTATAACAAATTGTTTTTAAAATGTGTATATCCTGCTAAATACTACCACTAAGTGCATTAATTAACGAATAAAATAAACCTTTGAGAAAATGAAGATTAAAGTATCTCTTTAAATCAGTTTGACAGCATGCAGCCATTTTGATGAATGCAACTGAACGACAAAACAATTACTGTATTTAAAATCCTATCTCTGCACAACAAAGTCCACGGGATATTTTGACAAGGGTCAAGACTACTCCCATGATAAGCGATACTTAGTAGGAAGACTGCCACTCCCAAGACTGGGGAATCGAAAGAAGCATTACGTGTGGTAACTCATGTATAGGAAGGAAGGAAATAGTTTATTTAATGACGCACTCAACACATTTTATTTACGGTTATATGGCGTCAGACTTATGGTTCAGGACCCCGCTGTCGCCACTTCATGGGCTACTCTTTTCGATTAGCAGCAGCAAGAGATCTTTTATATGCACCATCCCACAGACAGGGTAGTACATATCACGACCTTTGATATACCAATCGTTGTGCACTTGCTGGAACGAAAAATAGCCTAATGGGTCCATTGACGGGGATTGATCCCAAATCGACCGCGCATCAAGCGAGCGCTTTACCACTGAGCTACGTCCCGCCCTTAACCCATGTATAGGTTACAATTAAAAAAAAAAAAAAAAAAGTTTTTACAGTATTGAACCTATAGGTTACGACACACAATTACAGTTCCCATTGTTAATATACACTATACAATTCCTTCACAAACACACTGATATATAAATGTGTTTTATTATTCATTCACATCACTGTTCTTGTACTGATTATTGTACATGTAAATGTATGTGTATTTTATAATTGGATAAAACTAAAACGATACAAATTTATGTGGTGTAGTTTTTGTATAATAATGTTTTGTCGAAAACGAAAACAACTGTTAGACTCGACTTTCTTGACTGCTGGTAATATTCTGGTAGTAACTTGAACGACCGTTTTCGACTATGAACGACCGTTCTCGACTCTGAACGACCGTTCTCGACTTTAAACCACCGTTCTCGACTTTGAGCGACCGTTCTCGACTTTGAGCGACCGTTCTCCACTATGAACCACCGTTCTCGACTATGAACCACCGTTTTCGACTTTGAGCGACCGTTCTCGACTTTGAGCGACCGTTCTCGACTTTGAACGACTGTTCTCGACTTTGAACAACCGTTCTCGACTATGAACGGCCGTTCTCGACTTTGAACGAATGTTCTCAACTTATTTGGATACCTAGAGATTGGTCTGACAGAAAGGAAGTTTCGATTGAAATCCGTCCCAGGTCAAGGGCCTATTTCACAAAACATCGTAAGTTTACGTCAGAGGCCCCCCCCCCCCCCCCCCCCTAAATTTGCGACAGTTATATTTTATTATATATTAATTTTAATCTTTTTACGATCCCCCTCCAAACCTTCCCCAAAGTTCCCTTGGCATTTCGCCTCATGTCATTGCCCCCACCCCACCCTAAATGGATTTTCTGGATCCGCCCCTGATATACATGTATATTTAAAAACCTAAAATCCATTTTAGACTAACATTGTAGGGTTGATGGTGTCTAATCTCGCCGCTGACAGTTTAAACGGATTAAGCGATCTTTCTCTCGGAGTCTTGATATGAAATTGCCGCGTTTCATCTGCCTTTCTGTTTCTTCTCATTAGAAACGCGATAAGACTTGACAGAAAAATGATTTTCAACTACCGAACAGTTCGTCTAGTGCATCCATACACAGAAGAGTTCATCCGCGGTCCAGCGAGTTTAAAAGTCACGCGAGCGACCAGGGATCGAGTCTCGTTAAATCGCGAATATTGAATCCCACGGTGTAATATATGTATACAGACCTCGACGTGAAAAAACAAATTATGGGGAGTAATTAATTACTCCTCAAAATTAGAATAAGGGGAACTATTTAAAATATTACCATTCTGATTTCATATAAATCACATGCTAAGGGGAGCTAAAAATACTCTCCTTAAACTGTTCAGTTCCTGGGGGGAAAGGGAGAAGTTTGATAAAAAAAATAAATAGCCGAAGTGAACATTTATCGGTACATTCCGTAATGGTTCGTCATATTCCGCCTTCATTTGGAAAAGTTCCAAATTATACACTTGATTTGAATCGTAATACATATGAGAGCATAAACCAGGTTTCACCACGCCAGCTTCTTTAATTTTTTGTCACTATGCACAAAGGAATATTAAATATATAACACTTTTCCACAGGCATTATGCATATAGGAGAATTCATTGTTATATATACAAAGAATCTTATATTTAGATATTGTCTATTTTTTAAGTGTAAACCACTTCCATTTTAGTATTAAAATACTTTCATCATAAAATATTATTGTATATAATACTTTTCCACAGGCATGATAGCACATGTACGACAATTTATTATGTAGTAAAGGATTCTTAAATTCAGTATTTTAACGTATGTCTGTGCCTATATTCACTTGTTATTGGAGCACGTTGTACTCTGGGTTGTCTGTCCAAGACAGTGGGTTAGTTGTTAATTGTTAGTGAGAGACAAGTCGGTGTAGTGGCCAAATAACTTCCATTTGGGTCAAAGTTCGAGGTGCACAGAACGTTTGATAGAGAAGTTAACACGACAAGTCCTGTGATTGGTTATAAATGTGAGTGTGTTCGTTGTAAAAAAAAAAAAAAAAAAAAAGTTTTATCTGTGCTAAAAATACATGCAATTTTATTTCATCTAGCACCACTGTGTCAAGTAGCCTTGCGCTTGAAACGTGTGGGGTACCTGTAAACAAAAGTACTCAAATCGTGTGCCCCGGCGCGTGCTGTAACCTCACCGTGATGCAGGGGTGTAACATTCTCTTTGAGAATGGCCAATACAGCACAAATCCCCTTGTTTTCTACGAGATACAATTAAAATTTTGAGTAAAAGTCAGTATCTATCTGTGATATTTGTATTTTTGCACAGTTCTTTACACTGTTTTTATTTAAATTGAATTTTTATATTGATGTTGATCATCACTTTATTTCTTTGCATTACCATAGTTTGACACCCAATAGCCGATGTATTTTTCGTGCTGGGGTGTCGTTAAACATTCATTCATTCATTCATTCAAATCGTGTGAGAAACTAGGGGTGTTGTAAAAACATCATGTTATACCAAAAATGAGCCATGTCAGGTACCATTTTCTTCAGTTAATATTTTGAGGTAGGGGTTATAGTACTGATATTTATTGGTCATAGTTTGGTTGATATATTGCATATAGTGTTTTTAAACACAAACGGTAACATGGTCGCCTATGGGATTTTATTTGGTATAGTACTACCTATATCTCTCCAGCAAGCCATTAAAAAAAACCAATGGGAGTCGACAGCAGGACGCGAACTCAGTACATGCCAGGCTTAATGCCACTGGTTATGGCTAAAACGAGGCCGTTTGTAGGTTACGGAAAACAAAAATGTAACACTATACATAGCTATAGCTAATCAGTTAGATCGTGATAAATGAGTTCTATTTTCTTGTTTAAACTGAATGGGTTTCTTTTTTAAAATAATTTTTTTAATCATTTTTTTCAGGTTTGGTCTCTTTTTGTTGTTCCCCGCGATCCTCGCCACAAAGCACCGATAGACAACTCATTTCAGTTTGACGAATGAGCCAATCCTGCAGGTTGTTGTCACTTCAACGAGTTTCAACGGAAACCTCCGAGAGGCGAACTCGTTGAAAGTTCTACTCGTGCACTTGGCACCACCGCTCGAACATGCTCAGAACGAATTAAGGCTATGTGAAAAGAGTGCTGTTGACACGTTCTCTCTCGGGGGGATTTAGCTGTTGATGTCCTGTTGATAAGAGTTTTTCCACAGATCGCCGATAACAGCTTGTAGTAGTTTTTGAAGGAGTTGCGCGTTGATATATCATTGCATTATAACATATGCAAAAAAACAACAAAAAAACAAAACAAACAAAAACAACAAATGTTCCACTTCATTTAGTTGAAAAAGAGGGAAACTGATTAACAAAACCGCTTTCGTTAATGTTTGTTAAAAGTACACAACGTATGCCTTGTAAAATAAATATATTTTCAAATACAATAAAGGAAAACCATTTTTTACTGAATCTTGCCGGTGTGTCCTGAAAAAACAAAGGATGTCCTTAATCCTTTTTTAAATGAAAAATTCATTTTTCTAATGCCAATTTAACACCACTGTGTAATGTGAGCGATGATCACGATGATTTTCTAGTATTTTTGTGTCAGAAATGGATTGATAGTTTTCTTCAAAATTAAACCATCTCTTTTCTAAACTATTTCATATAGCTGCATATGCTTCTAAATGTTTTGATGGGCGTCACACGAAGCTTTTAGAAAGGGGTTCTTATTTATTATGAAACTAGTACATTGATTTATTAATCATCGGCTATTGGATTTCAAACATTTGGTAATTTTGACACAGTCATAGAAGAAACCCGCTACATTTTTCCATTAGTAGGAATGAATCTTTTATATGCACCATCCCACGAACAGGATAGCACATACCACGGTCTTTGATATACCAGTCGTGGTGCACTGGCTGGAACGAGAAATAGCCCAGTGGTTCCACCGACGGGGATTGATTCCAGACCGACCGCGCACCAAGCGAGCGCTTTACCACAGGGCTACATCCCGTCCTACTCTAGATGGGAGTCGACACCAGAACGCCAACTCAGTACATACCAGGCTTGATGCCATTGGTAATGGCTAACACCAGAACTCAAGCGATGCCGCTTGTAGGTTACGTAAAACAAAAATGTAACACTATAGATAGCTATAGCTAATCAGTTAGATCGTGCTAAATGAGTTCTATTTTCTTGTTTAAACTGACTGAATCGTTTTAAAAAAACAAAAAAAAACAATAATAATTATCTTTTCTTTTTAGGTTTGGTCTCGTTTTGTTGTTTCCCCCCATCCTCGCCACAAAGCACCGATAGACAACTCATTTCAGTTTGACGAATGAGCCGATCCTGCAGGTTGTTGTCACTTCAACGAGTTTCAACGGAAACCTCCGAGAGGCGAACTCGTTGAAAGTTCTACTCGTGCACTTGGCACCACCGCTCGAACATGCTCACGACGAATTAAGGCTATGTGAAAAGAGTGCTGTTGACACGTTCTCTCTCGGGGGGATTTAGCTGTTGATGTCCTGTTGATAAGAGTTTTTCCACAGATCGCCGATAACAGCTTGTAATAGTTTTTCAAGGAGTTGCGCGTTGACATATCATTGCATTATAGCATATGTCAAAAAAAAAAAAAAAAAAAAAAAAAAAAAGAAAGAAAAAAAGTTCTACTTCATTTGGTTGAAAAAGGGGGAAACTGATTAACAAAACTGCTTTCGTTAATTTTTTTAAAAGTACACTACGTATGCCGTGTAAAATAAATATATTTTCAATTACAATGAAGGAAAACCATGTTTTACTGATTCTTGCCGGTGTGTCCTGAAAAAACATAGGATGTCCTTAATCCTTTTTTAAATAAAAAATTCATTTTTTTAATGCCAATTTAACACCACTGTGTAATGTGTGTAAAATCTGAGCGATGATCACGATGATTTTCTAGTATTTATGTGTCAGAAATGGATTGATAGTTTTCTTCAAAATTAAACCATCTCTTTTTTAAACTATTTCATATAGCTGCATATGCTTCTAAATGTTTTGATGGGCGTCACACGAAGCTTTTAGAAAGGGGTTCTTATTTATTATGGAACTAGTACATTGATTTATTAATCATCGGCTATTGGATTTCAAACATTTGGTAATTTTGACACAGTCATAGAAGAAACCCGCTACATTTTTCCATTAGTAGGAATGGATCTTTTATATGCACCATCCCACGGACAGGATAACACATACCACGGTCTTTGATATACCAGTCGTGGTGCACTGACTGGAGTGAGAAATAGCCCAATGGTCCCACCGACGGAGTTCGATTCCAGACCGACTGCGCATCAAGCGAGCGCTTTACCACAGGGCTACGTCCCATCCTACTCTAGATGGGAGTCGACACCAGAACGCCAACTCAATACATACCAGGCTTGATGCCATTGGTAATGGCTAACACCAGAACTCAAGCGATGCCGCTTGTAGGTTACGTAAAACAAAAATGTAACACTATAGATAGCTATAGCTAATCAGTTAGATCGTGCTAAATGAGTTCTATTTTCTTGTTTAAACTGAATCGTTTAAAAAAAAAATAATAATAATAATAATTATCTTTTCTTTTTAGGTTTGGTCTCGTTTTGTTGTTTCCCCCCATCCTCGCCACAAAGCACCGATAGACAACTCATTTCAGTTTGACGAATGAGCCGATCCTGCAGGTTGTTGTCACTTCAACGAGTTTCAACGGAAACCTCCGAGAGGCGAACTCGTTGAAAGTTCTACTCGTGCACTTGGCACCACCTCTCGAACATGCTCACGACGAATTAAGGCTATGTGAAAAGAGTGCTGTTGACACGTTCTCTCTCGGGGGGATTTAGCTGTTGATGTCCTGTTGATAAGAGTTTTTCCACAGATCGCCGATAACAGCTTGTAATAGTTTTTCAAGGAGTTGCGCGTTGACATAGCATTGCATTATAGCATATGTCAAAAAAAAAAAAAAAAAAAAAAAAAAAAAAAGAGAAAAAAAGTTCTACTTCATTTGGTTGAAAAAGGGGGAAACTGATTAACAAAACTGCTTTCGTTAATTTTTTGAAAGTACACTACGTATGCCGTGTAAAATAAATATATTTTCAATTACAATGAAGGAAAACCATTTTTTACTGATTCTTGCCGGTGTGTCCTGAAAAAACAAAGGATGTCCTTAATCCTTTTTTAAATAAAAAATTCATTTTTTTAATGCCAATTTAACACCACTTGTAATGTGTGTAAAATCTGAGCGATGATCACGATGATTTTCTAGTATTTATGTGTCAGAAATGGATTGATAGTTTTCTTCAAAATTAAACCATCTCTTTTCTAAACTATTTCATATAGCTGCATATGCTTCTAAATGTTTTGATGGGCGTCACACGAAGCTTTTAGAAAGGGGTTCTTATTTATTATGGAACTAGTACATTGATTTATTAATCATCGGCTATTGGATTTCAAACATTTGGTAATTTTGACACAGTCATAGAAGAAACCCGCTACATTTTTCCATTAGTAGGAATGGATCTTTTATATGCACCATCCCACGGACAGGATAACACATACCACGGTCTTTGATATACCAGTCGTGGTGCACTGACTGGAGTGAGAAATAGCCCAATGGTCCCACCGACGGGGTTCGATTCCAGACCGACTGCGCATCAAGCGAGCGCTTTACCACAGGGCTACGTCCCATCCTACTCTAGATGGGAGTCGACACCAGAACGCCAACTCAGTACATACCAGGCTTGATGCCATTGGTAATGGCCAACACCAGAACTCAAGCGATGCCGCTTGTAGGTTACGTAAAACAAAAATGTAACACTATAGATAGCTATAGCTAATCAGTTAGATCGTGCTAAATGAGTTCTATTTTCTTCTTTAAACTGAATCGTTTTTAAAAAAAGAAAAAAAAATATCTTTTCTTTTCAGGTTTGGTCTCTTTTTGTTGTTTCCCCCCATCCTCGCCACAAAGCACCGATAGACAACTCATTTCAGTTTGACGAATGAGCCAATCCTGCAGGTTGTTGTCACTTCAACGAGTTTCAACGGAAACCTCCGAGAGGCGAACTCGTTGAAAGTTCTACTCATGCACTTGGTACCACCTCTCGAACATGCTCACGACGAATTAAGGCTATGTGAAAAGAGTGCTGTTGACACGTTCTCTCTCGGGGGGGATTTAGCTGTTGATGTCCTGTTGATAAGAGTTTTTCCACAGATCGCCGATAACAGCTTGTAGTAGTTTTTCAAGGAGTTGAGCGTTGACATATCATTGCATTATAACATATGCAAAAAAACAAACAAAACAACAACAACAACAACAACAACAACAAATATATGTTCAATTATAATAAAGGAAAACCTTTTTTTACTGATTTTTGTTGGTGTGTCCTGAAAAAAAGCAAAGGATGTCCTTAAAGGGACATTCCTGAGTTTGCTGCATGTTGTAAGATGTTTCCGACTAATAAAATATTTCTACGATTAAACTTTCATATTAAATATGTTTTCTTGTTTAGAATATCAATGTCTATATATTCAATGTGTTTCTGGTCGTCTTAATATTTGTAAGGAGCCCAAACTAGATTCTGTTTTTAAATAATTTCGTACGTATGAAAAAATTATATTTTAGGAAATAAAATGAAATTTAACCTAGTAAAAATATTAGAATGATCAGAAACACGTTTATGGATATGCTTCTAAATGTTTTGATGGACGTCACACGAAGCTTTTGGAACGGAGTGTTATTTATTATGGAACTAGTACATTTTAATTATAATTAATGGGGGGGGGGGGGGGGGGGGGGGGGGGGGGGGGGGTTAAAGCGAAAAACTGCAGAGAAGAAACCTAATTTCGAAAAAAAGAGCTTCCGTGAAAAACAAACTCTGAGGCATGTTCAGGATGGTGATCGCTCGTTATCGCTAGTTAGGCTGGGTTTTTTGTCCTTTTTGCGTCAAACATTAAATTAATGTGATATGGTAGAACATGGTAATACCATTCTAAATTGATAGCGAACGTCCACCGTCCTGAACACGACACAGCTTATAAATATAAGACTCAATAATGATGTTCTTATTATTCATATCAATTAATTATAATTAATTAATAATCATTTGAATGATTAGTTAGGTAAGTTAAAATATGCTTTGTTGAGGTGTACTAAAGGACATAACAAAAAATTATTTTTAAAAGGCAGTCAATCAACTGGAAAGTAGTAAAAGTAGGTCAAATACAATACGACAGATTCCACCACTTTCACAAGCCTACCATATCAACACTGATGTATTATGTTTGTATGGTAAATCATTGGTTATGGTTTCAAAGACATAAAACAAGTTTTTGGTGCATTTCTAAAGTATTTACGAATTTATGTAATTTTTATTTAAATTTTTTTAACATGAGCAATACTAATGATACCATCAGGAATTAAAGGTCATTTGTTTTCTAGAAGAGACCAAGTCCAGAAACAATTGTTTCAAAACGTTATCCCTAAGTTTGACCTGTGATGGATAAATGTCAGACAGAGATAAAATGTCAAATAAGTTAAAAAAATAACAGTTTCATTGTTTAAAGCTTTCTGTTATGAATATTTGCAACAAGAAAAAACCCCCAGTGTTTTGAGACATTCCAGTCGAAACTGCCAAAACTTCAGCTCGTTGAAGTTCTCTACGAGTCTGTTCAGAATCCACATGTGGTAACAACTGTATTTAAAATGAGTTGCATTTTATGTTTGTTAGTACAGCTTATTCTGACTCTCTCTCTCTCTCTCTCTCTCTCTCTCTCTCTCTCTCTCTCTCTCTCTCTCTCTCTCTCTCTCTCTCTCTCTCTCTCTCTCTCCCTCCCTCCCTCCCTCCCTCCCTCTCTCTCTCTCTCTCTCTCTCTCTCTCTCTCTCTCTCTCTATATAGATAGATAGATAGATAGATAGATAGACAGACAGACAGACAGACAGACAGACATACATACATACATACATACATACATACATACATACATACATACATACATACATACATAGATAGATAGATAGATAGATAGATAGATATAGATATAGATAGATAGATAGATATACATATACACATACATACATACATACATACATACATACATACATACATACATACATACATACATACATACATACACATAGTCCAAAGTATCAGAATATCATAAATATTTAAAAATTTCGACAGTTATTGAATTCTAACGATGCACACATTCGTATGAATTGCATAAAGTATGTTAAACTAGCACTTACCTATAGATCCACTATTTGCTAGCTGTTTGTATATGTATTTCTATTCTGTTATTATTTTCTTGTATCTAACAAACTGTTCTATAAACTGTTGTATATAGGCCGATGGAATACACACATACATGAATAATAAACCATATATGTTCAGGGGTCGAAACTGGCTACTATTTCTGTCAGGTATTCAGCGTGGAAAGCTACAAATTCTTCCGGCCCGGATCAAAACCTGCCGGACCAAAGATGATTGATTCAAACTAATGCGAGAATATAAACATATAATGATTGCCGGTCCGACGATAGGACAGGGAAAAACGAATTTCCCGGCCCGCGGTGATGTTGACCAGCAAAAACCGGTCGGGGATGACAGTATTTTGACCCCTGATGTTAAAATCTTCTCTGGCGCACCATTTGCATGTTTCGCTTAAAATTTGTATTATATATGGTTTACACACGTAGCTCATGTATATTTATGAATGCGAGTTCTATAACAAAGTATTTGTAGTTTGTGTGCAATGGCTGAAATGTTATTTATGTAATATTATCTTTCATGTTCATCTTTTATTTCAATTAATGTATTGTCAAATTATATCGTGGAGAGGCATTTACATAGGGCTACAGCCTGTTTGCCGATCCATTTCATTTATTTCAAATGAATACATATTATTTAAAAAACAAAAAAACAAAAAAAACAACAACAACAACAACAAAAAAACCTTCTCTGGCACAACGAATTAAAGGGGCATTCCTGAGTTTGCTGCATTGTAAGATGTTTCCGACTAATAAATTATTTCTACGATTAAACTTACATATTAAATATATTTTCTTGTTTATAATATCAGTGTCTGTATATTCAATGTGTTTCTGGTCGTCTTAATATTTGTAAGAAGTTCAAACTGGATTTTGTCTTCAAATAATTCCGTACGTACGAAAAACAATAGTTTAGAAAACAAAATGAAATTTAACCTAATACAAATATTAGAACGATCAAAAACACGTTTCATATACAACCACTAATATTTTATGCAGTAAAATATATTTGATATGTAACTACAATCCTTAATAAGTCTTTGTTAGTCGATAACATCTTAAAAATTGCAGCACACTCAGGAATGTCCCTTTAAAATATATATATTATGAGTGCGTTAATACATTTCATCAATGTGTTTCTGGTCGTCTTAATATTTGTAAGAAGCCAAAACTGGATTTTGTCTTCAAATAATTTCGTATGTACAAAAAATATTTATTTTTGGAAATAAAATGAAATTTAACCTAGTACAAATATTAGAACGATCAGAAATACATTTAATATACAGCCACTAATATTTTATGCAGAAAAATATATTTGATATGTAATTACAATCGTTAAAAAGTATTTGTTAGTCGATAACATCTTAAAAAATGCAACAAACTCAGGAATGTCCCTTTAATGTGAAGATTGTGCTTTCGATACCTTCTTTCAAAGACTATTTCAGAAGTAAACCTAATTCTCAGAAGGGAAATGCAGCATGTTAAGGCTAGTTCATTGTTTAAACATCTGTACATTACAGAGAAAAGACACAGGACTACATGGGAGAAGTCACGTATTATATTTTATCATAAATACAGACATAAATATTACAGTATAACGAATTGCATGGTGACAAATTCCGCCCACAATGTCTCACGATGTTTACAGCCTGCATCAAGCACCAACTGATAAAAGTTTTAAATCTCTGGAAATATGACGAAAGCAGATGAGTTGAACTTGCTGTTGTAGGTTTTAATAAGCTATAAAGTGAGGTTGTTTGTAAACAGAGATTTCAGTGAGAAACAGTGCATCTTTGTATCACAACTTAAGGCTCGTGTGCAGGAAATCATATCCGTACGTGTTCATATTTTTGTACAGGGGCAGTCTGATTTTTTTTTACCGAATTAAACGAAAATGTCCGAATTTGCATTACTACCAAACAGATATATAAGGTTCCAAACGAATAATTACGCATTTTTACATGGATTACAGCTAATATTGTGGGTAGAACGATTGAAATACGCGGTGAAAGAGTTCCAGGCCGGCTCATTTTGCTAGAATATCTCTATCGTTTTTGTCCAAAAATTAGAATTTGCTGCAGCACTAGTCTTGTACGCTTGCACCACCGTCTTGTACGCTTATACACGACATGATGCAAGGGGCTGTGTCTAGACTGTGTGGATCCAAGGTTTTAGGGGTGGGTGGGGGGGGGGGGGGGGGGGGGGGGGGGGGTCTGGTCATGCTTCCCCGGAAAATACACACAAAAAAGAAGAAGAATTCTCCGGAGCAAGGGGAGATTCGATCCCCAACCCCGCTCCACTCTGCACATGCGCTTGATCTTAGGCCATACTAAATTAATTACCGACTACAATTTTAGTAGGTCAGTGTTGTAGTTTGCCTGCGTAAGAGGTATCGTAAGATGGGTATATATTGTGCTGTCCGTTCCAACCAGTGCTTCATGACTGGTATATCAAAAGACCGTGGTACGTGCTATACTGTCTATGGAAAATTGTATATGAAATATTCCTTAATGCATATATGAAAGATTACTGACAGCGGGTTTGGTTTCTGCCACCTAGGCCAGGTATCTCCCGTTTGATATATGTGACATTTAGTAACCGTTGATTGAAGCATTTATATAAATGGGGGCGGGACGTAGCCCAGTGGTAAGGCGCCCGCCTGATGCGCGGTCGGTTTGGGATCGATCTCCGTCGGTGGGCCCATTAGGCTACTTCTCGTTTCAGCCAGTGCACCACAACTGGTATATCAAAGGTATGTGCTATCCTGTCTGTGAGATGGTGCATATAAAAATCCCTTGCTACTAATGAAAAAATGGTTTCCTCTCTATGACTTGTGTCAAAAAATGACCATATGTTTGACATCCAATAGCCGATGATTAGTAATCAATGTGCTCTAGTGGTGTCGTTAAACAAAAACAAACTTTTTTATATATGAATGAACATTTTAATTTTTACATTATATAGCAGTATCTATCAATTTTCCCAAATGTTCTTTCTGGGAATAATTTAACACACAAAAAAACAAACACCCCACGCCAAACCTGTACAATATTCACAAGAGCAAAAAGAAAACTCATCTAAATTGTGCTATTGTATCAGAGTTCAGTCATAAACCCTTTGCTTTCAGCATACTACCACATATCCCAACCTCTCTGTCATCGCCATGACATCAAAATTACCTGTCAAAGAGATCGTAAAATTAGGAAAAACATCATTCTGGACGTTCTGGCAGTGATAAGCATTTTCCAAGAATTTTACGGCCGTTTTACTACCCTGGAATATCTTCTGTAGAGACATCTATGGGTCTGCCTTCTCGGTTATAAAATTGCTTAATGGTTGTAATTTGTCCCTCATATCAAAGCTAGGCACAAAATATGATCCTCGTATCAAATGAAAATGAAAGCATGAAATCATATATACAGTCTACATAAACACTTAATAAAATTTTAAATTCCATTCTACAAAATGCTTATTATATTTTGTGGGTGGCATCCGTAAATTCAGTAAACATCTAAGGAGACTGTGGAATTTTAAAGGGGTCGTCAAAATGGCAAATTGTTTTATGTTCTAAAATGTCGAAAGGATGTTAAAGAACATATATCTGTCTTCGTTACCGGCGTTATTCACCAATACGTAAAGCAGCTGCCAAAACATCACAAAGGTTACATCCAGATTCGTAAATGCCGGACAGAATTAACTCTATGAATCAACGTTGACTATATTCATTTGGAAACTCTCAGATATGTTATGATGTACTTTTTTTCTTTTTTTTAAAGCGATGTTTTTCGAATTATATATATATATATATATATATATATATATATATATATATATATATATATATATATATATATATATATATTAACATTTTAAAAAATACTATTAAAGGAACTATCCTGAATTTGCGGCCATTGTAAGATGTTTCCAACCAATAGTCTTTTTGACGACTAAAATTACATATTAAAGGGACATTCCTGAGTTTGCTGCATTGTAAGATGTTTCCGAAAAATAAAATATTTCTACGATTAAACTTATATATTAAATATATTTTCTTGTTTAGAATGTTAGTGTCTGTATATTCAATGTGGTTTTGGTCGTCTTAATATTTGTAAGAAGCCCATATTGCATTTTATTTTCAAATAATTTCGTACATACGAAAAAATATATTTTAGGAAATAAAATGAAATTTAACCTAGTACAAATAGTAGAATGATCAGAAACATATTTAATATACAGCAACTAATATTTTATGCAGAAAAATATATTTGATATGTAATTACCATCGTTAAAAAGTATCTGTTAGTCGATAGCATTTTAAAAATTGTAGCAAACTCAGGAATGTCCATTTAAAACTATTTTCTTCTTTATAATACCAATGTATGTTTATCTAATGTGTTTGCTGACGTTTGCTAATATCTCTATCAGTCACTGATTCTCATCCAAGTCCTGATATGTATTTTTCGTACGTTTGAAATTATTGGAAGGTAAAATCTGGTTTGGGCTACTACAAGCATTAGGACGACAACAAACATTTTGTTTATACAGATACTGATACTTTTAAACAGGAAAATATCTTTAATATGTATTTCAGTCATCAAAAAGGATCTGTTAGTCATAAACGTCTTGCAATGGCAGCAAACTCAGGATAGTACCTTTAAAAGAAAATTCACACGCTAGACTAAAGAATTCTAATCACTATAAGTCAAAGATGGTTTTTAAAAGCATATCATTATTATTACAATTTTATCAGTGATTTTTATGCTATAAAAATATTTCTTTGTAAATAGTTTAAAGGACATTTTTAAAAATATATATTACTGTATTCGAAAAAAACAACAAAAAACAAAACAATAAGGGCTGTTAATGTGTTAAAAATAAATTCGATGGACTGAAAATCAGGATATATTGTACATATTTTAAATATTTATTTTAAAAAAATATTAATTATACATAAAGACAGAATACTTAATACGAAAACATATTCTTTGAGTTATAAAAATACGAAATATAGCTTTAGAATATTAAAAAAAATAATGATTAATTATTGTGATATTAAATTGAAGTAAAACGTTGAGATTTGTTTTGGGAAGGATTGTTCTTTTTTCTCTTTGTTTTTAGTTTTTGTTGGGGTGGGGGTTTAGTGGGCGGGGTAAATTATAATTGTAGTTAATATTTAAATGACATCCAACAGCCGATGTTTTTCGTTCCAGTGTCACTCGTTCATTTTTATTCTGTCTAAAATTTCATATACATGTATATTCAAGCGTAAGATTATTTTAGAATTTGACAGATTAAATTAATATCATCACATTTTCCATAAAAATAGATTTTCTTCTGAAAAATTACCAATCGCTTTGTGTTGAGCTGGAAACATAACATTGCATGTTAATTTTGTATCAAACATTTATTATTATGTTAATTTGTGTATCAAACATTTATTATTACTGGTTTTGTTTTAGTTACGTGATACCTAATGAGCATGATAGAAGAGAGACATTAGTTTAACATATAACTACACGAAAACACAAATATATTCAAATATTTTAACGGAGGTAGATTACAGATAATCGATATTCAGGCAAGATATGCTCAATTTTCGCGAACATCTGATGTCATCATTTAACAGTGATTCATGAGTGCATGTTATCACAGTTGTACCTATTCCAATGAGCTCTAACCTGTACTAATTTTGATTCAGCAAACTAGTCTGGAAGTAGCAGGCCTCTTTATGACGGTCAAAAGTAACCATTGTCAGTCGATTTCCCCGAGAGTGGCTGTCCGTCTATAGACGAGGCACTACATAGACATTGATGTTCAATGGACTCTACATTGTACAGAAATATGGTCTTGAACACGGGTAACATTTTTGTCGTTCTGTTTCTCTTAAGACTTTCATTATTTGCAGTTTATAAATTGTTATTCAAACCCTGTCATATTGTTGCTGTTATATCTATCTATACATCCATCCATCCATCCATCTACGTACGTACCTACCTACCTACCTACCTATATATATACAAATGTATATATATATATATATCGGTATATATATTTGTATTCCTCAAATGTCATCGAACGATGGCCCTAATTGTAATAAAGTTCTGTCTTATTTGCTTTTACCATTTGTATACTTAGTAGACCTTTTAGTAATTATTTGCAGAATTGGCAAAGTAACATTTCAAAATCCAATAAAGGTAAATGTTCTATAAATTTTGTTGGGGTTTTTTTCTTTATTTTTTTTATATTATTGTTTGTGTCGTGTTATTTTAGTAAATTGTTGTCACATATGACTTCTAAATATTGTTTCAGTACAATTTGTTCCTGATACATTCAGGAAAATCTTGCATACGATGAATTTTTCGTGCATTTATAAAAACTACTGAATTGCGCATTCATCTAGAATTTCCCCTGCGTGTGCTGTAACCTCACCGTGGTGCAGGGGTGTAACATTCCCTTTGAGAATGGCCAATACAGCACAAAACTGAAGTTTTTAGTAAAATTCAGTATCCGTAAAATTCTGTGATATTTGTGTTTTTGCACAGTTCTTTACACTGTTTTTGTTTAAGTCTTGACGTTTTATATTGACGTTGATCATCACTTTATTTGCATTACCATAGTTTGACACCCAATAGCCGATGTATTCTTCGTGCTGGGGTGTCGTTAAACATTCATTCATTCATGCATTCATTCATTCATTCATTCATCTAGAATTCGTTAAACATTGATTCGTAATGCTACTTGTCATTTTGATCGCTCTAAATTGTAGTTTATGAACATGTCACAACATCAACATCTTACAAAGTCAGAAATTGTTGTTGTTGGGGTTCTTTTGTGTTTTTGTTTGTTTGTTTGTTTGTTGGGTTTGTTTTTTGTTTGTTTTGTTGTTGTTTTTTGTTGTTTTTTTACCATAACATTATATAAAAGAAAAATGCCAAAAATATTTACCGTTCCTTAAAGTCGCAGACTAGTTTCAGCCCGTAAAAATGGACACTAAGTTTGATTAATTTACAAACCTGTAACACATTTGGATAACGTTACAACAGAGTGAAACAAAGTCTGTGACATTAAAACGGTGAAATACCCTTTAAAATAGACTAAAAGTCGACTCCATAGCCGTTACTTCTCAGGCTCACGTGCGGTTTTTTTTAAAAATATGACAAATGTATTTTGTGGTATTAGAAACACCAGGATGACCAGAAACACTTCGGTTGTACAGAAGTGGATAACCTAAACAATAAAATACACGTAATCGTTGATTTCAGTGATCATAAACGGTTCTAATAGTGAAAACTATGCCTTAGTGTTTAAAAACCAGGATCTGTCGCTTTTATTAATTTTGTTGTGTATATGATCTCTTTATTTCTTTTCATCGGTATTTTATTTTTTTAAATGTGTTCTAAGTCAGAAGTGGTATAACACGCTACAGACCATATTGCCACTTTTCGCGGGTTGGTGATAGGGCATTATACACTAATTAGCGCCAAGTTCTCGCCGTCTCCAGGGAGTCGTTTGTTGCATACGGCAGGTCCCAACTCCTACTGCGAACACAAACATTAAAGTGAAATGAACACCAAACATGAGACCGATTTCAACCGATAGGCGGTGACACAATTAATTAGTTCCACCAGTCTTTTAGATCCGGTGCCACGAGGTTGGGGCGGTTCGTGTATTACGATCTTTGAATGAATTTGGGGTATCTTTCAAAAAAAAAAATTAGTGGTCGATGTAATATGTTTTTTGTTTTCCTGTAGTAGTACTGGATTTAATATACATGTGCTTCTGCATATTAAAGCAATTTAAGTTTTATTATTAAAACCACTTGCTATTTTTATTCATATTTGATTTTAAAAACTATTTAATACGATTAAATAAAAACATTCGTTCGTTCGTCCAGGGTCGGGAGTTAGATCAGTCTGTTTAGTGCTCGCCTGAGGTGTCTTCGTCGCAGGATCGAACCACGGTGGATACGTTCAACTGATTAGGGGTGTTCTCATTCCAACCAGTGCACCACAACTGGTCAAAGGCAGCTGGTTTACAGGGCCGTACCCTATGGGTGGCAGGGTGACAGTTTCTCTCCCCCCCCCCCCCCCCCCTAGAATCTCACTTTGTTTTACTCTAGAAAATAGCATACACATCTCAGGGTTACCGTTTCCTCTCATGACTAAGTGTCAGAATAGCAAATGTTTGACATCCAATAGCCGATGATTAATTAATAATTGTGCTCTAGTGGTGTCGTTAAACAAAACAAACTTTTATTCGTCCATGCATTCATTATTTTGTAGTTATGCTCCATGCATCCTTCAACACGTCCATCATCAATTTTCCAATATATTCATACCTCATTTGAATGTCGAATAATTGCTGACTGGAATTAAGTTGAATACATTTACAATGTTTACAAATCTGTTTTAGATTTTATTATAAAGAGATTATTACCCCCGTGTGTTTCTGTATCGTCAGTATCATATAGTAAAAATAAAAATGATATATGTTGCTCGCCAGAGGCTCGTATAATACTATTTTTATTCCTAATATATGGTGCTGACGATACCGAAACACACTCAGTTAATAGCCTATTACACAATTTCATACCACTTAGTCAAGTGCAACTCGTGTATGCTATAAAAGATCTAAGAGATACAATTATTAGTTTTAGAAAATAGTAATTTTTTAAAATGTACTTTCAATAATATGAATCAATATGTATCATATTGTGTTCAATGATTCATGGAGATCAAGGATACTTACATATTAAATATATATTTTCGGGTTTTTAATATTATTATCTATATAAACAACGTGTTTTGTTGTCATCCTAATGCTTGTAATTGCCTAAACCGGATTTTACCTAACAAAATTTACAACGAACGAAAAGAAAATATATCACGAAGCAAAATGAACAATGATTGTTACAGACATTAACACACGTTCGCAAATCCATTGGGTATACACTGGTATTCTAAAACAAAATCTATTTATGTATAATTATAAGTATAATCTTACATCTTAACATCTTATATCAGCTGCAAATCCTTGACAATCACTTTAAGCATATTGATATATATTCGAGATACTGGTGTTCGAAATTTCAACGCATAGTAACGTCGATATATTTTTTTTTTTAAATAATATTGTTGTCAACGTCAACGATGATGATAATGACACCAAAATACTTATAAAAATAATAGTAATAAATGTATAATTTACAATAATATAATAATAAATTCTTCTATACTAATATAATACAATGGTAGCATATAATGTATAACAATGAATTAAAATGATAATAAAAGGTGGCAGACTATGTTAATTAATAATAATAATGAATTATTATGATAGTTGGGGAAATACACATTTGCCGTCATCGATGATGTTGCTGCATTGCTTTCGACGTGTCAGTTGGCGATGCACCTCGTGTAAACAAATAAACGGTGGGTGAAACCGTGTCGGGTTCCAGATCAAACACGAGAAAGTCGTTACACGTGCTAAGTATCGTGCCAACGCGGGACTTGATGGTCAACAGTTCCTGTCAAATTTCACCGGGCGCGCGATGATTAATCACCTACGTGCCGAGCGCGTGGACTTTGGCACAGTGCTGCCATTCCTAGCACCATGCAGTATGGAACACGGACCGCCAACTCACAGGACAAACCTTACTAACTAATTATCTAACTAACTAACTATCTCCTAAGTCCTAAAAACTAAAATGTTGAAAACTCCATTATAATTTTCAAAATGCTTCGGCGAAAATGTCGGACGCAACGCAAAACCTTTCGGCGACGATTTTTGGGGAAGCGCTCGTGCGGTTTCCCACCAATATGCAAATGATCTCGGCTCCGCCGTCACTCGAGGGTCCCGTGGAGCCTGCCAAAGATACTCTCGACCAATCGGCGTTGAGTATCGGGTCTGGAAGAGGTACAAGAGTTCCGGACTCTCATTTGTCAGCGATATAGCTGTTTTATTGCCCGGAGTCGAACCTGTATGGGGGACACTGTGTGAAAACGTGTTCGTCAGGTGACCAAATGATCGAGTCGGAGCCCCTTCTCTTCATGGATGTGCAAAATCCGCTATCTCCCAGAGCTAACGCCTTCAGTATCGCATCGTTGATGTCAGGCCCTGGTATCGAGACAATATTCGGAGGGTTGGGCATACCCCCTCTAGTCCCGCCGCAGAGGAGTACGGATTGTTTCTTTGACTGGAATCAGGGAGCAGGTTATCCAACTATGAAGTCTATGGAAGGTAATTCAGTATTTAATATTCTTATAACGAAATTCATTGTAAGATTTTTTACTTTTTTTTTTTAAATTAATATTTTCATATTATGCAACTATATTTAAAACAGTCCGAATTTCAGTGTATCAGCAGATGTATCAAACTAGATTTAAACAAATTATACAAAATATAACGATCCAGTTCATTGATGCAGCACATCTAAGGGTTTCGTGAGCATATGAAACCGAACGAGAAGAAGAAGAAGATATAAAAAATATATAACTAACTTCTGGGAAATCATGCAACAGTGGTGACATAAATTTATTTAAAGTGAGTAATGTAAAGTAATATGTTAATAAAAGCTGCCTGCTGCATTTTAATTATTTTAATATATTATAACAACACAATATAATATATACTAGTATTTAAAAATCAACAATGACAAATACAAAGGTACTTGGCTATAGATTTTAAGATAAAAGAAATTAAGAAATAGAAAGTTAAAAACGTGTTTTATTTTACTTGTTAAATATAAATATATATATATTACATTAATTAAATGTTTAAAATTTACGCGTAAGATAAAAATTTTTTTATTGAAAACAAACAAACAACGTTCAACTTTTTTCTTTGCTTTTGTGTGTCACTCCCTGTAAAATATAATACTCGTTTTCAAATGCTAACAGATTTCTGTGGTAATTCAGAGTTTAAGAAACATGTTAAAAATAACCTACTTTATCATTTAAAATTACATTTAGCGTAAAAAGATGTTTTTAAAGTAGCGTTTATGAAATAAATATAGTTACGAGGACAAGCAACTTGTTATACAAATGTTTTATATCATTTAGTGTGACAACAATATATTAGGTTAGTTCATAAGAATACTGAAATATTTTATAAAACCAATAAACCATGTCCGACGAAACTTTATTACTGAACCGTATTTGCAGCGCAATTTTCAAAGGTCTGATTTTTCATCTTTTTATTTGATTTCAACTTCCTTTTTTTTATTAATTGGATTTGATCTCAAATGTTCAAAAATGACTTTTATGTTAGTGTTTTTATGTATCACTTTTCTGAATATGGGTCTTATTCATGTTTTACATGTATTGTTAAAGTAATAATTGATAAATTCTGAAGTATTTTTTAACAATTATATTCATTGAATATTAAATAATTACTATTATCTATAAATCAATATACGTGTTGAATAAATGTGAGCAGAAAATCCCATTTATATACATAATGGGAAAATATTAATAATAATACGAATGTTTGTAGTAGAAATATATTATTACATTAACATTAAAGATTGTTTTTGTCTGAGAAATAATTTCTTAATCTTTTTATTAGTTTATGTTCATATGATTATTTTGTTTCTATAATACGTATATATGTTGCATAAATACAAAATAAATCATATTATAAATAAATAAGTAAATAAATAAATTTCCCTCTGCAAAATCACATAAACTGTAAGAAAAATTATGAGCTACAGAATTACCACGGGAAAAGTCTATTTCCTTAGTTTTGTGAATTGAATTTTTATTTTTAATCTTTGTGTTAAATAAGCCTTTTTTTTAAATACTCAAAATAATGGCTTTTATCAAATGTTTCTATGCATTCATGCACAAGAAATGTATACGATCGACGCATCAAATATTGGTTAAATATATCAATAATAATTTGCTTAGTAAAAACCTTTTAATCAAATTTAATTAAATAATTTCGACGTCTCTCTCTCTCTCTCTCTCTCTCTCTCTCTCTCTCTCTCTCTCTCTCTCTCTCTCTCTCTCTCTCTCTCTCCAGGCGCGTGTGCAGAAATTAGGGAGGGGGTCGACTCACAAAGCTTGTCTACGCACACGCGCCTACTCTCTCTCTCTCTCTCTCTCTCTCTCTCTCTCTCTCTCTCTCTCTCTCTCTCTCTCTCTCTCTCTCTCTCCCATATATACAAATATTACATCAACTAAATCTTCTTTCTTTTCATTTCCATCCAGCATGTTTAATGAACTCCGCTTCGGGGCGGTCGTTTTTCGAGTCTAACCGGTTCGACGCCCTGCAGGACAGCACGTGCAGGAATTCTGTGACAGGGGACGCGTCGGATCTACCCAAGGACCAGGACAACTCCAGCTCGGGGGACTGTGACAAGTCCACGAGCCCGAGCAGCCTCAAGTCGGACACGCCCCAGAAACAGCTCCACCCTAAACTGATCAACGTTTCCGCCCAGCTGGAGATGAAGTCCCTGTGGGACGAGTTTGATGAGCTGGGGACGGAGATGATCGTAACGAAGGCTGGGAGGTGAGATGTACTGATAACGTATCACTACAATCGACCATAAGGGCTGGGCGAAAAATAAATCAGTCGTGTCATGGGGGAAAAACCCTAAAATTTTTGGCTGTATTTTAAAGGGCCTGTGTCTTCAATTTGCTGCCATTGTTAAGATGTTGCCGACTGACAGACTTTAATTACATATTAAAGGGACATTCCTGAGTTTGCTGCGTTGTAAGATGTTTCCGACTAACTAAATATTTCTACGATTAAACTTACATATTAAATACATTTTCTGATTTGGAATATCAGTGTCTGTATATTCTATGTGTTACTGGTCGTCTTAATATTTGTAAGAAGCCCAAATTGGATTTTGTCTTCAAATAATTTTATTTTTGGAAATAAAATTAAATTTAACTTAGTACAAAGATTAGAACGATCAGAAACACGTTTAATATACAGCCACTAATATTTTGTGCAGATAAATATATTTGATATTTAATTACAATCGTTGAAAAGTCTTTGTTAGTCGATAACATCTTAAATAGTGTAGCAAACTCAGGACTGTCCCTTTAAGTATATTTAACTTATCACTGGCTATGTATTAAATGTTTTTCTGATCGTCCTATTGTATGTACTATGTTAAACCTTTATTTTCTAATATATCAAAATTATTGGTAGACCAGTTTGGTCTACTTGCAAACAGTAAGACATCAGAAACACTGAATATATTTAGTATGTTCTACTCACAAACAAAACAAACTATATTTAGTATGTAATTTTAGTCGTTTTAAATTTTTTTGTCAGAAACATCTTACAATGGCAACAAACTCAGGGCATTTCCATTACAAGTACAATCACAAGTATAAATTTACAAATTGTTATTGGAAAATGTATCGCGTATTTGTCTTCCCATGTTCTGGCAAAGACTTTAAAATGTATACATACAATCATTAAAATATAGAAACTCTGCCAAAGTGGTCACAATGGAAGAGGAAGGCAACATGTTCCAACCTCAACGACTAAAATTAAGTAATGTTGAACCTATTAAAATATATTTAAATATATGCTTATCATAACATATAATACAAAAGTCCGATAATGGACTACATATTCAATATATGTAGGAGAAAAGAAACCATGTACATATTGCGTTTAGAGAGTGACATTTTAGTTTTTATATATATCTATATATATATATATATCATATATTTAACAGAATCCGTTTACACCAGTTTATACTTGTATCCATCACAACCACAAGGAAGAAGTGACAGCTATTTTACAATCAAAAACAGATGAATGTGTTACAATTTTTTACTTATTCTTAAATTATCAAATAAAATTATCTTATTAAAAAAAATCACAGAAATGGATACGCTACAGAAAGAGACAAAATCTAAACTGTAAGCTGGGTGTGGGTAAATGGTAAGGAAAGGTTATAAATGTAGTAATTAATTCTGTATTAATGGTGTTCTAAGAAGGTTTAGTCATTAAAATTAACTTCGATTAGACACACATATACACACTAAGATGGAAAATAAGATATAGTTTTATACTGATGCACACATACATACACATACATGTTCTGCCTCGTGCATCCATACATTCACATAAACAACATTTCATTATAAAAATATATACAGTTATAATTGGGTTGTATATCTAACAAAGTACGAACACACAAAACAATATATTAATATAAAATTCCTTCCAAATATTGTCTGGCTACGTATTGTGTGTGTGTGTGTGTGTGTGTGTGTGTGTGTGTGTGTGTGCGCGCGTGCGTGCGTGTGTGCGCGTGCGTGTGTGTGTGTGTGATAATGATCGAATGTTTAAATTTAGCGTCATTAAATTGTATTAAATAGTGTAGTATCTAGCTGCTTTAGCTAAGTTTTTCTTTCTTTTTATATTAGTTAATATTTGACGATTTTAGTGTATTCAAATGTCCCCTTGACTTGACTGTGCAAATGAGGGGGAGGGGTTTGTTCTTCTTTCTTTTTTGGTTATAATTTTGTTTTTTGTGGGGGTTTTTTAAATAATAATTTTACGTCTGAGTAACCCAACGAGCGTAATAATTTAGATATTCGTGCCGAAAGGTGTCGTCGATTTTTTTTTTACATATTAAATTATTAAATATAGCTTTTTGGTTAATATCGACGCCTTTCGGTTTAGTATCAGGTGAAGGGGTTAAAAAATATTAATGATTATCCAGACTCCTAGTATTTTCAATACAAAGCTGTTTAGCGGTAATTGGTGTAAATTAATAACAAACTCCAGATAAACATTATATACAAAGCATTGCTATTAATATTTCACATGTTTACTCTTTTTAACCTATCAGTTGAGAAAAATATCGATTAAAGGCTACCCGATAGTCACGCGTTTCGAAGCTAAGATCCACACTTTAGTTTTACAAATAATACATTCATTTACATTTGTATACATTGCACCATATGCAGGAATGGATTTGGGAGTTTCAAAAATTCAGCTCGAATAATGCCCGTTAGTCCTGCTCTATGTTTCTAGACCCAACATGTAAACATGGCAGGGCTAAAGGACACTCGAGTTAAAAAAGCATGGCACTCGAGGTAATGGTTCCTTTCACTGGCTCTTTTTCCGATCCATTTTAGAGTTTCTTTTGTTTTTCGTTTTTGCGATTTTTAGTTTCGATAGTTGGACTCTGTTTTAACTCTGGTGGCCCCAGAGCCTGTATGCGGGCAGGACATAGCCCAGTGGTAAAGCGTTCGCTTGATGCGCGGTCGGTCTGGGATCGATTCCCGTCGCTGGGACCATTGGGCTATTTCTCGTTCTAACCAGTGCACCACGACTGGTATATCAAAGGCCATGGTATGTGCTATCCCGTCTGTGGGATGGTGCATATAAAAGATCCCTTGCTGCTAATCGGAAAAAGTTGCCCATGAAGTGGCGACAGCGGGTTTCCTCTCTCAGTACCTGTGTGACCCATAACCATATGTCCGACGCCATATAACCGTAAATAAATGTGTTGAGTGCGTCGTTAAATAAAACATTTCCTTCCTTCCTGTTCTGTTTGCTCTACTTTTAATTCGGTGTCGACTTTCCGCTAATTTGTTACAGTTACCTACATCAACACGGTAAATCATACAATTAAACGGACCGCGTTCATAGTCCTGAATCGCGTGTGGTTATATAAATGGAAGTCGATGACAAAGCATGGCGAGCCGGGCAAACAAAGAGGTGATGATAATATATTGTCATCGTCGGGACATGAAAATCAGAACACAGTGTCGACGCATTTTCATTTTTCAGTAGTTAAGCACTTCTTATAAATATATTTCTAGTTAGTTGTTCTTTCAAGTGATGTATTGCAGGGCTCAAACTTCACGACGGTACCGATGGCAATTGCCGTCGTTGTGCTATAAATTTCCGTAGGTAGAGAGCATCACTGAAGGCACTATTGTGTCATCGTTAAAGCTTTTCAACAATGGCAAAATGTATACACCTGGTGTGCATTATCTGCCAATATTTAACATTTGAAATATGTCTACATAGAGCAAAATAACCTGTCAGTCATGTTTATTTGCTACAAAAGTCACTTTAAAAAATCCACGGCAATTGAAAACACAATTGTGGGAGACAAAGTCTTAAGTTTGAGCCCTGTATCGGAGGCGGGTCCAGGGGCCGGAGAACCAGAAGTTCGATACATGATTTAATTGTTTATTAAATGGTCAAATGAAAATAAACATAAAAATATACAATTCAGATATAACATATATTGCCACATTAGACATCTAAAACATTTTATTACATGAACCCAAAAATTATGTTAAATGATATAAAACTATTGAGAAACGAAATAACGATAAACTTAATCACATTAATGCTACTAGTACTACTACTACTAATAATAATGCAGGTGCTATTACTACTAATAATAATACATTAACATCTACTATAGGTAGTACTATACCAAATAACTTCCGGCTGGGTCAAAGTTCGAGGTGCACCCAACTTTTGATAGAGAAGCTAACACCACAAGTCCTGTGATTGGTGATAAATGTGAGTGTGTTGGTTATAAAAAAAATGGTATCGTCTGGGAAAAAAATATATGCAATTTCATTTCATTTAGTACCACTGTGTCAAGTAGCCTTGTGCTTGAAAAATGTATGAGGTACCTGTAAAAAAGTACTCAAATTTTGTGCGAAACTAGGGGTGTTGTAAAAACATCTGGTTATACCGAAAATGAGCCATGAAAGGTACCATTTTCATCTGTTAATACTTTGAGGTAGGGGTTGTAGTACTGATATTTATGGGTCATAGATTGGTTGATATATTGCATATAGTGTTTTGAAACACAAACGTTAACATGGTCGCCTATGGGATTTCATTTGGTATAGTACAACCTATAATACGATACACGTCAATTGAATTTACAATTTGTTAAATTCAGGTGATAACAGATTTATTGGACAAGGTCCCCCCTCCTCTCTCTCTCTCTCTCTCTCTCTCTCTCTCTCTCTCTCTCTCTCTCTCTCTCTCTCTCTCTCTCTCTCTCTCTCTCTCTCTCTCTCATTATGTTTTTTTTTTAAATCATTGAGTTGCACTTTTCACTTAGTAACCCAATATTATCCTATATCCTGTTTATGGCTGACTAGTTTAAAGCCCCGTCATAACGGCAATATTATTCAGCACCGACAAGTAATACACTTTGTTTTGTTTTGTTTATCCTTATGCTAATAACAATTTCATTGGTTATGTTATATGTTGTTTATTGTTGTAACAACAACATTGTTATCCACAAATAGAAAATAGCTGTTTTATTTTGTCTGGTAAATTGTACATCAGTAATGTTAGCCGCTAACAGTAACAAACATTTCTTTGTTTTAATTCTTTGTCATGTAAACATGTAGTCCGATACATTTGCCTTCAACTGAGTTGACGGAAGATATTACGGACTAATAAACATCTTTTGCTACTAATGCTGCGTAATGGTTTGTTTCTCTTTGTCACAGGATATATCAAACTTTTTACACACTGATGACGAGTAACATAACATATTTGTTTGTATGGTGATATAAAAAATTATTATACTTTAATGAAAAGTAATAATATGTTCTATGTTGTTAGTGATTTTCTTAGAAATTAGGCAAGGCATGGTAGACACTTTTGGGACATTTTCACCTTTTTCCGGGCACTTTTGTTTCATTAAAAATACACAAAAATTAATTGAAATAAACATTAATGTAATTTATGTGCTTGCTTTAATATATGAATGGACAAATATATAAAAGGCATATTTTATTAATTAATAATACTTTTTTGGTGTTTTATAAAGGCAATTTTAGAATTAATTACTGAAAAAGGCTTGTTTAATCTCAGGGCAGCATGGTGCTGATTATGGCAAGATGGCACTAGACTATTGAGGCATGGTGCCGCACCATGCTAAAACAAGCTAGGGAAAACACTAGTTGTTCCTTGATGCAGGGCACACTATTTCACAAGTACCGTTGTTCTGTTGGCGTGTCGGTTACGCAACTTTTAAATTACGAGAACCGCTAATTAGTTACGTGGTGAACAATAATTACATTCTAACATTAAAACTACCATATATCAGTAATGAAACTGAAAATCAGTCTATGTTTTTAAATGCATCTGAACCATCAATGTAGTTCAAGTGTTTTAGGATTAGATAGGCCTAACTCGTCGGTTACGAGAACTATATTCACGTAACCGAACCATCGGTTACCTGAGTAAAACTCATGTGAACTGACTTCCGGTTACCTAAGATTTTGAAATATTGTCCCCTGTTGATGACGTCAACTGTGCTATAGGCCAGTGACAAGTAATTCTAAATATTTAAATGACCAATAACAAACCATCTTTCTGTTTCTCTTTATCATACTAACGGTTTTTAATATATGGGAGG
Organism: Gigantopelta aegis; assembly: GCF_016097555.1. Lineage (NCBI taxonomy): Eukaryota > Metazoa > Mollusca > Gastropoda > Neomphalida > Peltospiridae > Gigantopelta > Gigantopelta aegis. The sequence goes on along the minus strand of NC_054701.1, from coordinate 61,730,530 downwards.
GGGGAGGGAGATAAAAAAAACCCACAACCCTCCCCCCATAACACCGATAATTCTGCTGAATGTAAATTTATTTAAAAAGTATGGAGACCTTAGTTTTGATAATTTGCACTTATTACTATATGGATATAGGTAAGTGAAATCTTTTCTACTTTTGTTTACTTCAAAAGGTGATCATTGTGCCCATGGATAAGGGTGATCGTTTTTCGAGGGCCACCCGATATAATTTAACAAAAGGGTAATAAACACTGTGTAAAAAATAAAAAAAAATAAAAACAAAAATAATAATAAAAACAACAAAAAAAAACAACACTGTAATGTTAATATCTTTATATAAAACAAAACAATAATTTACGCTAACAATGTTCTAAGTTCACCAAATGAAAGTTAATTTATTTCGCTTTAAAACAAAAAGACAAAAAAAAGAAGGAAAAAAAAGACAAAAAAAAGAGACACATGCTAAAGAAAAAAGTGTTGTTTGAGGAATTTTTCTCATTCATCTTCTGTGTGGGTTTTTGTTTTTCGGAGGACAGGTGTGTACGTGGCTTTCTTCATTCGGTTTACTTAATAGCAAGTATGTAAACGAATTGTTTAAATTTTTTTGCCAAAGTCTCATAACTCATTCCCATTAAACTTCACTTGAACTGCTACTTTCATATTGCACATGCTACCTGTACAAGTAGCCCAGCAGTTTTGACAAATTACAACTTGTAACATTACAAGCGAGAAATACACCTCTTGCATGTTTTAACACTTGTAACTTGCAAGGTCTACCGAAATAGACACGCGTTCTGGTCATTATCAAACTGTGTGTATTTCCATCAAACACTAGTACACGGCTACATGGAACGAAATCCGTTCTACAGAACACACCAGTCGTTTATATGTATAGAAAAATATTTATCAGTAAATGTATTACTTTTTTTTCTGTTCTCTAAAGACAAACAGGCTTCTAAACTGTGTTTCCAGGACTGTGTGTTTGAATATTTACTGAATATAAGAACGTATTATTATCAAATTGTTATCGCCATCATTTTAATATGTAACTGGATATTGATTTCGTACTTTAATACCGGCCTCAGTGGTGTCGTGGTTAATCCATCGGACATAAAGCTGGTAGGTACAGGGTTCGCAGCCCGGTACCGGCCTCAGTGGTGTCGTGGTTAATCCATCGGACATAAAGCTGGTAGGTACAGGGTTCGCAGCCCGGTACCGGCCTCAGTGGTGTCGTGGTTAATCCATCGGACATAAGGCTGGTAGGTACAGGGTTCGCAGCCCGGTACCGGCCTCAGTGGTGTCGTGGTTAATCCATCGGACATAAAGCTGGTAGGTACAGGGTTCGCAATGGGTAGGTGTAAGACCACTACATCCTCTTCTCTCTCACTAACCACTAACAACTGACCCTCTGTCCCGGACAAACAGCCCAAATAGCTGATGTGTGTGCCCAGGACAGCGTGTTTCAACCTTAATTGGATATAAGCACGAAAATAAGTTAAAATTAATGAATGAATTTAATAAAGAGGCTTAGAGTTGATATTTACGTGTTTGAGTAATTTTTTGTCCATTATTAATATTAATAGTATCTGAGAAAAGACAAAAAAAAAGTTATTTTGCTAAATCAAATGGCTAGTTATTATTAAAATAGCAATATGCTAGAGGCTGGAGTTATTCCTGTTAAAATTATTAAACAAGATAATATATATGTTTTTAAAGTTCATTGGTTATTTATTATCAGTAATATTTGACGTTATGAGTTTGCTTTGTGATCAAAGAAAACTAGTTTATACGTGTTATTAAATTAATTAGTTACTGTAATATCAGACGGATATGAACCTAACATTATTGTTGAAATTATTTGTTGTCATATATAAAAAAAAACATCAGAGACATACGGACTGACTAATATTATTATTTTAAACCCATACTGCAAATGTAATAATGCCTGTGTTGTACGAGATATTGTCGACAGGTAAAAGCTGTACAGTCTGCTTGATGTTTTCAATCCAAATTATTTCGATTTTCACGTTTAGCTATTTAATAATTAAGACAACAATGTTGAAAATGGTAGAAGACGATTTGGAAAAAATATTTACTTAATGATGCTTTGTTTACATTATTATGTAGATTAATTTATTATTTGTAACACGAACATGTGCATCTTAAAGCCGCACACCCTAGTTCCATCCAGCGAAAATAAATTATAATTTGGTTAATCTACAAACCTGTAACACACTTAGATCATGCTTTTATCAAATGGAGTGAAAAAGCAGGTTTTATATCGATAAATACCATGGGAATCCCCATGTCCCAATTGCTTGAAATAATTTTGAAAGTTAGTATTCTGATGTCACCGGTAGAAGCACAACAATGCCTACGTCACGACAAATTTCACAGACTTGGGGTGCGTTCGTTTCACCTCTCCTGGACATGTTCCAACTGTTCTGTCCTGGTTGTATCCCCTCTCCAGATATCGTAAGACTTGGCAAAATTATTGGTTTTAAGGGTTTGTAACGTTTTGTATTGAGACACTTACTTGTCTGAACTTTATTGTTACTGAAAATGTTCACGAACTGTGAAGAAAAATCTCACAAATGAACAACAACAAATCGGATGTTGATTGCGCGAACCGTGCACGAGAAAACAAACCGAACCAAAATGATAACGGTCACGTGATATACCAACGTATGTGACATTAAAAATAGATTGGACCTCGCTTGCTTAACGGTTTTTTCTCGACAACACGTTTTGTGAAAACATTCTAAAAATGCATTTCGTGGTTTTACAAACATCAGGATTACCAAAAAGCACTTCAGGTGAATGGAAATGTGTATTCTAAATAATAAAATGTAAGTAAAGTGCAATTTTATTTGTGAAAAATAGGGTTTAATAGCGAAAAACAACGCCGTAATGGTTAACAAATAAACGTAACTAGGGTGTGTCCCTTTAAGAGTCTAATCACGTATCGGTCTGGTAAGCTGTGGTCGTTATTTATTTATTTGTTTGTTTGTTTGTTTGTGTAGCGTGAGACCACTATGAGTGGAATATATATAGTAAGAGCCCCACCCTGCATACAGTCCTGTCAAAATAAACTGAAACAAAAAAAGTTCAGCAATTTGAAAATGCGTTTTTAAAGAAAGGAAAAACCCATTACTTTCAACGTGGATTCATCATTGGTCAGTATCATTAACAGGAGATTTTCAGTGCAAAATGAAATGTGAATGTAGTTTACTTTTAAGGTACAATGCAGTAGTAACAAACTGCTAATCATTTTTTGTCTGAGTATATAATGCACCCGTTCAAAACTAGTACTTTGATGGCATTATTCTTCTTATTATATCCACCTAAGATATCACCCGTACTGTAGCCACTTTTATATTTAAACTGTATACAATTTTTAAAAAGCTTAATTTAAAAATAAACCACTATTAGAATGCACATGCACACGTAAATATATCTGAACGAGTTCCAGAAGCTGTAGTCTGTAGTTTGCTTGTCTTCGACTCTCACAGAGGGCGATAATTGTTGTTGATTTCAAAACCGATCTCTTCGGGACCGATTACGGAAAATAACGACGCGGAACGCATTTCCCCGACACGTGTGCAAGCCGTATCAGCGGAGATGAAGTCGGGAGAAAATATACACGGATTTCACTCGGCGTATTTTTGTTTCGCATAATCCAAATACAAGTTGCTACATAATGCGTGATATAGACGTTACCACTGTTTGTGTAGCTCGTCTAACCGCGGCCTTTCAAGGGCAGACACCCAGTTTGGCTCCACACATCTCTTTTGTGGAGCTTTATGAGTGTTAGTGTTGTCTTTACAAACAACATCCGCGCGTTTGAGCGAGAGATAACTCGCAAACTGTATACAGGCAGAAATACATATATTTCTGATGAAGTTTTTGTTTCGTTTTTTTTCTTTTTCTCACTTCTTAAAGTTCTCTCTTTGTCCTACCATGCCGATGTAAAAGAGCCCTAGTTGCTAATCGCAAATGGTAACTAATATTTAGTAAAAAAAAAAAAGAGAAGAGTTGTTTAACCACACCACTAGAGCACATTGATTTATTAATCATTGACTATTGGATATCAAACATATGGCCATTTTTGACACAGTCATAGAGAGGAAACCTGCTACATTGTTTTACATTAGTCGCAAGGGATCGTTTATATACATCATCCCACAGACAGGATAGCACATACCACGGCCTTTGATATATCACTATTACTACTGGTATACCGACCAGAAGAGCTAATTCCAATCAGAATTGGGACTTAATTTAAAGTTGCTGAAAAATTATAATCTGTAGTAAGTATTATATTGTTTTTAGCTCTTTAAAGATCATTTGAATGATTTCAGATTTTAATTTTAAGTGAGTTCAGAGCATCACGTTCATCCCTGTCTTGCATCTGATTAGGCAAAAAGGGATGGGACGTAGCCAAGTGGTAAAACGCTCGCTCGATGCGCGGTCGGTCTGGGATCGATCCCCGTCGGTGGACCCATTAGGCTATTTTTCGTCCCAGCAAGTTCACTACGACTGGTATATCAAAGGCCGTGGTATGTACTACCCTGTCTGTGGGATGGTGCATATAAAATATCCCTTGTTGCTAATCGAAAAGAGTAGCCCATGAAGTGGCGACAGCGGTTTCCTCTCTCAATATTTGTGTGATCCGTAACCATATGTCCGACGCCATATAACCGTAAATAAAATATGTTGAGTGCGTCGTTAAATAAAATATTTAATTCTGATTAGGCAATATTTGGGGCTGTAGTTAAACTCCCCTTCCCTTTACCTTGGGTACAACTGCTAAGGTGCATATAAAACATAAGTTTATATATTTACTTTTATATTGGTAGCATTATGAAGTGCGTGTTTGTTGATGGGTGGGGGTTTTTGTTATAGATTTTTGTTGTTTTTCTTTCTTTTATTTATTCCATTAAAAAGCATATTTGGACATGTTTGTTTATTCTTGTCCATGGAAATGAGGGATCTTTTTAATATTCATAATGGTTCTAAATAATTAAACTGTTAGCATACAAGTCAACTAAACTTCGCCATACGACATCTCCAAAGAGATAAAACCAATCATTGTTAGTGTGTGTGTGTGTGTGTGTGTGTGTGTGTGGAAGGGGGGTGGGGGTGTTAACATTAGAAAATGTTAAAACATAAATCAATATGCATTTTGTGACTGGGAATTCCAAATTTGATGCATTAAAACTGATTGCAGCTAAACGTTTTTGGCTAAGAATATATATTAGAATTAACATTTCTTCTCCAAAAGATTTTTTTTACCCCGATTTCCGTACAGTTTTGTGGCAAATATAAAAGGATAATTATATGACTGCAGTTGCGCCCCCCTCCCCCTCCCCGCCTCGTACGCCTGTGTGTTTGCGCCATTAATTTATCACCAATTTGATCTCACTGTATGTTTGTCGGTCTCTCTCTCTCTCTTTCAGACACACTCTCTCTCTCACACACACACACACACACACACACACTCTCTCTCTCTCTCTCTCTCTCTCTCTCTCTCTCTCTCTCTCTCTCTCTCTCTCTCTCTCTCTCTCTCACACACACACACACACACACACACACACACACACACACACACACACATCCACAAACACTCTCTCTCCTTTATATAAAGCCAGATCCGTCACCGATTCCATATGGTTCTGTGCAGCGATTCCCTAATAACCTCTTAACCCAAGCAGCCTACCTCTTGTTACGTGTGCTTTGGTTTCATAAATCTTCCGCTGCCTCACCAATGCTATCCCTTGTGTACTGTGGCATGTCGCAGTCTATAAATATTTACACCATAAAATTGCCATTTCCTACAACATAGATTATCTATTACTGATAATCATAATTAGCGAGAAGAAACTACAGATTTATGATAGCATCTTGTGTAACTAGCTGTGGATACACCTACACGTAACACCTGTTTAATCACTGTGCTTTTCGGTGTTGCTTTGACGTGCTCGAGTTTGATGGGTCGATCCCTATTTACCTTTTTTTTAGAACCTAGGGTTTCATGGAAAACGTGGACGATTGTCTTGTGACCTGCTTCAATTTTTGTATTTTACGCCCCAAACAATGAGTGAAATGATTTCTAGCTTTAAAGTAAAATAAACCCAACTGTTTTATATGGTCATTGGCGGGATCCAGAGAAGGGGGTTACAGCGGTTTCATGACCCTTCCGCTCGTTTGAAAGTAAAGTTTGTTTTATTTAACGACGCCACTAGAGCACATTGATTTTTTATCCTATCATCGGCTATTGGATGTCAAACATATGGTCATTCTGACACTGTTTTTTTTAGAGGAAACTGTTGTCGCCACATAGGCTACTCTTTTACGACAGGCAGCAAGGGATCTTTTATTTGCGCTTCCCACAGGCAGCATAGAACAAACCATGGCCTTTGTTGAACCAGTTATGGATCACTGGTCGGTGCAAGTGGTTTACACCTACCCATTGAGCCTTGCGGAGCACTCACTCAGGGTTTAGAGTCGGTATCTGGGTTAAAAATCCCATGCCTCGACTGGGATCCGAACCCAGTACCTACCAGCCTGTAGACCGATGGCCTAAACACGACACCACCGAGGCCGGTCCGCTCGTTTGAAGTGCCCTTTTTAATGACTTTGTGAAAAATGTTTTTTTTAATTATCATCCATATTATACAACACTAAATGGCTCTGAAAACGCGTCTCTGGTCGTCATTATTTAACAAATTTCAAGGAGCATGCCACATTCCCCGACCCCTCTACAAATCTCGTTCTCTTAGGGAGTTCGGCTTATTTGCCTTCAAGAAATTCAAATTGACCGTTTTAGAATCGTGTGACTCCTCCCCACTTCCTTTACATAATCCTGGATCCGCCTCTGATGGCAAATATGTTTTTTCTGAACAAGAAGAGGTTTAGTATGAAAATATTTCCTATCCTTTTGTATAAAATGTTTTTAATGAATCTACCTTAACAATTAATTGTTTTAAAGCCAGCGAAATTACCTCGTTAATATAGAAATACCATTTTTCAAAATACTATTCTTGTGTTTCTGATCTCATGCCTTTGTTCGGAAAACAAAAGGATTTTTTTTTTCTGCGCACGACTGTTCAAAACGACATAAGAACATAGTATTAAATGACGTTTCTTCAATAAACTAATAAAGAAATTCTTCCTAGTAAAATCTTTAAACGGGGGCATATTATTTTTATCACCACACACATTTTAAATTGGACATACTACAACATAATCACTAACAGTTACTGATAATAATACCAACTGCCAAAACCTCATTACTGACAATGCATTATGATTACGGAAACGGAAAAATCCTTGGGAGTTCGTATAGTTATCGGCACGTCACGCGCTCTCGTGCAGGTTAATAATGAACATTCCACGTGCAAGTGTTGTTGTTGTAATTCACCATTGGTTCCTCTTTGGTGATAAGCGCACCGCTTTCCCACTGACCTACACGATAGCACGGTGCCTTATCACGGCCACAAAGGCTAATTAAGCGATGACTGTGGGGAAGTTATCACCTGTCTTGTCTCTGCTATTCATCATTTAGCCACCTGCAGCAGTCTCAAGACTGCAAGAGGTACAGCCACTTGGGGAAGAGCAGTTTGTGTTGAAGACCCCCAAGGAAACGCTTAATTTGTTCCAGAGAAACAAACCATCATGGTTATAATATGGCCAATCATTACTTGAGGTCTGTCTCAGGGAATTTAGAACCGAAGGCGCTGTACATCATATACGAGCTGGTTATGTAAAATTTGCGACGATAAGGGGAAATCTTTGTGGGGAATGCGCATGTTAGTGTTGTTTGGATCACTGTACATGCCCATTTTAAAAGTAGCACCCGCCCTAAAACATTCTAAATCCGCCCCTAATTGACTGTTCCAGAAACATACGTTGTCATGAGTATAAAAAACAAAATAATATCAATCTACGTCACTAGCCTTGATTTTATTTGATGATTAAATTGTATTGCACAATATTAGTGGCGTGTTCATGAAGCCGATCGCTCGCGAACAAATTGACTGGTACCATCGCCTTCTATCATATCGCATTCATTAGGTACAAAAAACCCAGTCTAATGGCGACCACGAGCACTTGCCCTACTAAACAAGCCAACGACTATTGTACGTGCTGGGATGTTGTTAAAACTTCAAATTATAAGATGTATTAAACTGTGTTAAACGCATGCGACTTGATTAAAAATCTGAAGTACATGTACAAAACTATGACTCACGGAAAAGGTAAGTATGTAACTTAATATGTATTTTCCCTCAAAACTAAAATTAACCCCTCAAACGTTTGCCTGACTATCTAGAAACATTTAAAGGTACAGAGTCTAGATTTAAAATTTTTTGTTTAACCCGTCCACACAGTATAGTTCGTTTTCAATCAATGTATCAGATGTCAGACAATAAAACTTTAACGTAACTATTTTCAGACGAATGTTTCCAACTTTCCAAGTGCGCATGTTCGGCATGGACCCGCTCTCTGACTTCATGGTGATGATGGACTTTGTTCCCTGTGACGACAAGCGCTACCGGTACTCATTTCACAGCTCCAGCTGGGTGGTGGCGGGCAAGGCGGACCCGAATATGCCGGGGCGTATCCACGTCCACCCGGACTCCCCGGGCAAAGGATCACAGTGGATGAAGCAGATCGTGTCCTTCGACAAACTGAAGCTCACTAATAACCTGCTCGACGACAATGGACATGTGAGTGCGGAGTTTTTTAATGTTGATTTTATTTTTGACTATAGATATTTATATACTGAACTCCGCTGTAAATGCACCACCCAATTTTCCATTTTTATTTTGCTATCGCATGTGTGAGGTTGCTACAAATCGTTGTATACAATTTGTGGTAATTTTTATACACGCAGTTATACCCAGAACACTTCCAGTTATACAAAATAAGTTAAATGTTTGTGTTTTTCTCGTAGCCTTTTTCACAACTACAAAAAAAACAAAAAAACATCTGACTGATGCGTGTAAAAAAATATTTTCGGCTATTATAGCTTATTTTCCGTTACATGCAACCTTTTGTAAAAATTTAAATTTTTGGTAAAGCCAACGTGTTTCTGATCGTCCTAGTGTTTATAGTAGCTCAAAATTGAAAGTCTGGTCCAGAGAATATTCTACAATTTCAAATTCTGCAATCAGGCACTTCCTTAATTCGTTGCAATAAATGTCTACTGAATACCAATAAAACCCTCAATTATAATTTTCACTGTAACGTTAAAATTTTGTTCTGGGACGGAATCAACACACATTGAGATTCAGGAGAATTACAGGTTTATATACGGTTTATCGGTTCACAGAATTGAGTGTTTGTAATCAAGTAAATCTATTTTAATTATAAACTAACTATAACCCAGGACACAACTATTATAGTTTCAACAAATATAGTTAGAAATACACATATTTCATTTTCTTTTGTCCTTAAAATGCTCCATGTTCTGTAAAGATGTAATTTTTTGCGTGCAATAAATGCCAAACACTTTATAAATGTATCACCGGTGTTAACGCTAATCACATACGTAAACTTGCGATGTTATGTGAAATAGGCCCCTGCTTTGCGGCGGTTTGTTGTTTGGGTTTTTTTCGTTGTTGTTGGTTGTTGGTTGGTGGTTTATTTTATTTATTTATTATTATTATTGTTATTTATTGTTATTTGTTTTTATTTTATTTTTAGTGTTCAGTATATTTTACACTAACATGCAAATCTATAATTACGAAAATGCTCCATAAAAGCAACGAAAATCACTCCAGTAAAACAATTCTACTCGGTGAGAATTTTGCCTATAAATAGCCGTGACAAGAAACAAAAAGGTACGTACCTTGGAAACTAGAGTCAGTGGCTCTTATGGAAAAAACCACTGCTATTCTTGATTAAATTGAATTTCTGACCATTTTAAAAGATATTCTGTAATTTGTTTTACATTATTAAAATGACAATTTCCTTACATTTTCTTGCTTAGAATATAAATATACCTATCTATAACCAATGCATTTCTGCACATCGTAATGCTTTATAGTAGGACTGTAAATCCACCACCAACAACAATAAACAACACTATCACAAACAGCAACTTTTAATGAGCGTGCGTTTAATTTATACGAAAGAACACGAACGTTGAACCCAGACTTTTCGTGGTTATGCAAGATACTTAGTAATTCGAATGAACACAGACATACACGGCAACTTTTAATGGCAATGCGCATGATACTAGTAATAATACGAAAGCCATGCGTGTTAATTAATACGAAGGAACACAAACACGAATAACTACTGTTCACGACCATTCCCGTTGTCTTGGACACATCCGCCATGACATACCTGATTGAACCTTCATTGGATGTAAGCACATCATAAGTGATAGATTTTTTGATTTTTTGACCATGCACAAAAGAAGGTAAAATTGGAAATTCTCTTATATACAAACCTGCTACATGTTTTTTTTTCCATTAACAGCAAGGGATCTTTTACATGCACTTTCTTACAGACAAGACAGCACATACTGCGGGCATTTGATATACCAGTCGTGGGATATTGGTCATGGCTGGGGGAAATACTCCACCCAATGATCGGCTGATCGGCGAATTCCCACAGCCGTGCGTATTAATACGAAAGAACACAGGTCACCGATAGGCTAGATTCCAATACGAGCTACTCTTGGCAAACTAAGTTCAAATTAACATGTAGCTCCCTGTTTTTTCTTTCGATGAACCGTTCAGAAATGCGCCAAAATTTCTTTAAGAAATTCCGCACTACTTTCCTTTTTGACTTAATCCTACGGGATATTCAAAATTCAATAGCACCAAAAAGTGCTCCCTTGCACTTGACAGCGCAGGCGGTCCCCTCTCCCACTCACCCCAACCCTTTTCCTGTTCTGGACGGAGGAGCCGACCGACGCCGGCACCTGCGCCTAGGACAGGCGTGCGCTACACGGTCTGAATGTGCACGTAAAACCCTGTGACCTGACTGGCGTTAGACAATATTATAGCGTGTCCAGAGGAGCCGGCCGATGCCGGCACCTGCGCCCAGGACAGGCGTGCGTTACAACAGCTTGTTCCGAGTGTGCATGTAAAACCCTATGACCTGACCTGGCGTTGGACAATATTATAGCGTAAGGCGCATTAGTGTTCCATCGACTGGTGCTAATCAAATACCTAGAAAATCCATTTATTTCATTTCAACTTATTTTCGTGCTTATATCCAATTAAAGTTCAAGCATGCATTCCTGGGCACACACCTCAGCTATATACAGGACAGAGGGTTAGTTGTTAGTGGTTAGTGAGAGAGAAGAGGGTGTAGTGGTCTTACACCTATCCATTGAGTTGTTAAAATTCGCTCTGGGTGCGAGCCGGTACCGGGCTGCGAACCCTGTACCCACTAGCCTTATGTCCGATGGTTTAACCACTGTGCCACCGAGGCCGGTCAGAAACTGTGTTACTCCCAACCAGGACCTGAACGCCCGTGCGAACGACCACAAGAACGGCTCTCTCGCTGTTTGTGGTTGTTTTAATATGCGGGAACACCTGGACGTCTCGCGAGCAGTGCACTTCATCAGTTTAAAATATCTTGATCTGCGTGTCATTCAAGATGTGATAATACAAACATTTCTAAATTGACTTGTCAGGACTCGTTACTTTCTGATGGATGACTTGCTACTGCCACAGATACGAAACCCGGTGCACTCGCACAACACGATCCGTTCTGTTTCATTTCTCACTCAGATATACGTCTCAGATTTATCTCCTTCAATGTCAAACAAAAAAGCAAAACAACGATGGGATAATTCGCTGGGATTGCAGAGTAAAAGGAAAGGAAAGTTTGGTTAACGACATCTCAGCAAACTTTATAGTACCGATATTTTTTGTGTTTGATATATAAAGGATATTTGGTCAATTGGACAGAGAGAGAGAGAGAGAGAGAGAGAGAGAGAGAGAGAGAGAGAGAGAGAGAGAGAGAGAGAGAGAGAGAGAGAGAGAGAGAGAGAGAGACAGACAGACAGACAGACCCCACTGCTACAACATAGTCTATGCCTATCAAAATGTAACATGGGGTCTTTATCGAAGTACATACCACGTTCTTTGATATATCACTTATGGTCACTGATTAAAATGGAGTAGAACCGGATGCCATCGAGTGCGATCGATCCTGCGGACTTCAGGCGAACGCTCTACCACTGAACATCCCCCTCTCCCCCTCACCGGGATGACTAAGAGTCTAAGCCCTATGTATGTTTTTGTTCAAATACTATTATACACGTACTTGTAATTACTAATTGACGTAAATCTAAAATCTGCCTAATCTGCCTGCATCTTTTGTTGTAAAGACAGATACTTTAAACAGCAATCAGCAGTAAATACGTGGGTGTCAATAGTTAGTGCCTGGACCTCTTTTGAATATAAGCACGTTAATAAAGTTAAAGGAAGAAAGTTGGTACATATTTGCAAGCCAAGGCTGTTTGTTACGCTATGAATTATCTTTACAGATCCGTACATGACCATCATGCCATGGCTTGCGAAGATATTGGTGGCAGAACCAGTATGTTTTGTAACTCTCTTTAATACTGTTTTTTCTCCCACAGCTGATATTGAATTCCATGCACAAGTACCAGCCTCGTTTCCATGTGGTGTATGTCGGGCCTAAAGGCGAAGATACGTCGTCAACAGAAAACTTCAAGACTTTCATATTTCCGGAAACCAAGTTCATGGCTGTTACAGCCTATCAGAACCATCGGGTAAGTCACGTGACCTGCATCCGCCATGTTGTTCCTGTCAGACGTCAACCATCGTGAGAACTGGCCTGTGTTTTTAGTTCCACGATTCGTAAACTTATTAATCAATATTTTACAAGTGTCAAAATAAAGATATATTTATCCAGACCATGTGCATGGGCGAAATAAACACTGATAGCCCGAAAGCATTAGGTTTCCTTTCGATTTGTAAGTGTTGGTGAGTGTGTTTCTAAACACTGTCTTTTTGGAGGCTTTGGCTTGGTGTGTATATTATCGAAATATTTAATATTTTCATTTGGTGTCTGCTGGTAGCAATAATATACATGTATGTATTGGAAACAAAGGTGTCTTTAAAATATACGAGAACTCGTTTTAAATAGAGGATGACGTGAAAGGTGACAATAAAGTATTTTCTGCTGTTAATTTGAGACATAAAACGTCAACGTACGTTCAGAATTATGCTTACTACAGGAGATTTTAAGGTTACGCGTTACCAGAAGTATGATTAAAGAACGAACACCGTGCGTTATTTCTATTGAAGTCCATCTTTGATGGATGGTTTATCGAAACGCTGGGGCGATGTTTTAAGAATTAGTACGACAGTCCAGCGCTATACCAACTGATCTAACGGGGAAATTCCCACTAGCTACTTACAGTGGGTACACTTCATACCAACACTACTACAGAACCTATTCTAATATTTCATGTCTTTTTTTTACTGACATCTTACTATTAATTTTAATTTAAATAAACATAATATGGATAATTAATATACAGGAAAGCAGTTTGGTAAATGTAAAATATTTGCATAGATAGACAAGTTAACTCGGAACACATATTACGCCAAAAAGCGGAATGGGATTTTTGGAATACTTTGCAAGATTACTGCTTATTTTTATTGGCATTTCCTTTTACTAGTATTGGTAGTGATGGCGTTGATGCAACGATGATTTGGTGTACATATAGTTTTGTTATAAATGATAAAACATGTTTCAAATGATTTCTTACAATCTTTATTTTGTACACCCCCCCCCCCCCCCCCCCCACTAAAACATACTTATTGTAGTTAAAATAAGATAAATAAAACGTTTTGTAAATTAACTTTCCACATAAAACATACCAATATGAAGAAGATCAGATGAAAGAGATAAAAATTTATTGTTTATTCCACATACTTTGGAGCCAAATACAAAACATGTATAAACATATATTATGTACAAACATTTGGTCAGAGGATACACACATAATGATAATGGGTAGATAATGACTCGTTTATTGGTTATATAATACAGGGTTTAAGCATTTGTCGACCAAATTGTTACATACGACTGAAAGTTGAATTTAGTCAGTTGATTTCATTATTAATCAGCCAAAACGCTAACTGACAAATCAAATAAATACAATTTTTTAAAGTGGGCTTCATTATATTTATACAACCTACAGCCCAATAAAACCCAGGATCGATCGTATTCGGTGGACTTTCTTTTCTACCCCAATCAGTGCCCATACGTGATATATCAAAGACATATCTGTCTGTCGGTCTGGGATCGATCCCCGTCGGTGGGCCCATTAAACTATTTCTCGTTCCAGCCAGTGCACCACGACTGGTATATCAAAGGCCGTGGTATGTCTGTGGGATGATGCATATAAAAGATCCCTTGCTGCTAATCGAAAAAGAGTAGCCCATGAAGTGGCGACAGCGGGTTTCCTCTCTCAATATCTGTGTGGTCCTTAACCATATGTCTAACGCCATATAATCGTAAATAAAATGTATTGAGTGCGTCGTTAAATAAAACACGTCTTTCTTTCTCTCTCGTTAAAACCTTGTTAATAATGTATGCTACCTAATTCATGTACATGTATATATTATATGCATTTTTTTCTTCGTCAGATAACACAGCTAAAGATAGCGAGCAACCCATTCGCCAAAGGTTTCAGGGACTGTGACCCCAACGACTGGTAAGTCTCGCTAATCTCGGCTGTCTAGCTGCGTTTAGAGACGTATCTGTGTAATTGAGGATAATCAGAGAATGGCTTCTTATCGGATCATATCAAGTCAGAAGAAGAAGCTGTCAGTTTTAAAACTCTTCAGATATATATATTTTTTCATTTCAAGAGGTTTCCGCGAGTGCGAGATTGAATGTATTTTCTTTTATCACTCCACCCCAGATAAGGAAAGTACTCGTGGTTTTTTATAACAGCTACATGAAAAGAAACCGACAAATTTAATCAATTGTTTCGTCTGTAACACAAATTTGTATTTCATCTTATCAAGGCGAAAATCTAAATAATGGCATTTGTTTAAACTACTTATAGTCGACGTCAGTAATGTGGATGGTACAGAATAAAAAAAAAACACATTAGGGAGCTTTGAACCGAGTAAGAGATGTAACATAAAGCTGTGTTTTAATTAGTATGATTTTATCAACCGCAAACGTAATCACCTCGACGATTAACTGTAAATTATACACTATAATGTACATTGTTTAACAGTAAGTAAAATTGAAAAAAAAAAAAAAAAAAAAAAAAAACATTCGCGGGGGTGGCGGTGGAAAAAAAAAAAACATTCGCGGGGGTGGCGGTGGGGATACACTGGCGTAGGAAGGTGCCAAAAAGGGGGGGGGGGGCAAATATAAAGCAAACTATCTGAAAAGGGGGGCACATGCCCCCTTGCGCCCCACCACCCGCTTCCTACGCCAGTGGGGTATACTATATTTTATATCGTAAATAAGTTCCTTGATTTATATATACACAGTTTACCTTTGGTTTTATTTAAAAATCATCTCATGCATTTATTATATACTTCTAGAATGACATTTACTTTGTTATAAAGTAAAACATGGGTGAAGAATTTCGATACTGGTGGCCGTTTCATATTTCAACTAGCCAGTTCAATTAATATTCTAATATACAAATGTGCAATGAAATCACTTTTATTTGTGGTGGTCTAATCTTCATGTAATCCATGGATTTATGCAGCCAACGAATTTAAAAACACAACGAAAAAATAATATATGCATGCATATAATACGAATTTATACTACCTTTTCTGTCCACGAATTTAAGTACCCGATAAAATTTAAGACCACGAAAATAAAGGATTTTACAGTAATGCTTTGGGTTGGAAGGATCATAATATAAATTTATATATTTTCATTTTCTGGAAGATTGTTATATATCAAAGTTTTCTTTTTGGTACAAACACAGAATTGTAATTATAGCTGCTGTTGTTGTTATTGTTATTAGTTTTGTTCTTGTCTTTCTTTCTTTTAGTATGAGCGAAGTTTTGTCTCACTTTAACCCTTGCACCATCAGGTCAAGGGCACAACAAAGACCCGGATCTATTTCACTACTCGGTGGAACAAGGAAACTACAAGATGACAAAGGTGACTTATTATTATTATTGGATATGTGTGGCCTGTGCCTTGATATCACCAGACTGTTTTGTATCAACGACCGTGCTAATTGTTGCTCTGCTTAAGTTAAGGTGCAAATAAAAGACCGCTTGCTGTTATTTTGGTAAAAGTAGTGTATATGGTAGCAACGGGATTCCTCTATCGTTATTTCTTTCACCCCTAAATTTCGTCAATATATTTCACCCCTAGGCTGCCTCTGTTTAAGCCATTGATTTTTCTATTAATAAGTTACCAAGTACAATGGGTGTAAGACACTGGGTTTCTTCAACATATTTTGCCCCAAAGTTTCTTCAGTATATTTTTCATTCTATTGGGATTATTTTGTTCAAAGTGGTCCACATATTTTGAAAGGGTTAAACAAATGCTCATGTTCTATTCAGTACTATTTGTAATGTGTAATAGTAATTAAACAACAAACAAACAAACAAACAAACAAACAAATAAACAAGCACAACATACAAGTCGAGTGCTGTAAAATAAACTCTTGTTTCTAATTTTGTTTTAATATTGCTTTTTTTTTAGGCGAATGTTCGTCACATGACATGACTACCTCACCGTCACCGTCCGTCCTGACTGCAGCGCTCCCTGGCGGCCTGCACTACAGCCGTCCTGCGCAGATGTACACGGAGTGCTACACTTACGCCCCCTACACGTCAGACTCTTACATGGCGGCCAGCAAGGCCCGACCTAACCCATATACTCGAAACATGGAGTACCCCTCATACACGCCTCGAGTTAAAGGATTCTATCCCAGTACAAACAATTTTGGATATGGTTTCGAAAACAGGTGACAAATAAGTGGAACACCGTGGCTGTAGATTAAAAACCCATGTAGGATCTCAAAAAGGAGGACAAATTAGACTGCCATACAGATTTGCCGGAGTTCTGTTACTGTTAGAATTCTTTGACAATTTCCTGTGTGATTCACAGCGAGCGTTGGGATCATGTGAACATTTTGAATCCTGTGAACGCTTTATTAATATATACTGTGAACATGTGGATCATTTGACCATTGATGTCTTGTGGATACTGGTTTTTGACTTCCTTGATCTTGGATAGGTAATGACATCTATTGATGCCCTCAAAACATTCGATTCACTGATATCCTGAGAACAGTGATAGCCTGTAATGGAATTCCGTTGATATGTGGCATCCTGTGAACACTGAAGTTCTTCAACCATCTATATGTGAACATTGAGAGCATAAGATGGAATTATTTGGTCACAGATATCTTTTGTAGATTGGAATCATCTTTTTTTATTGTCATCCTATGAACATTGGCCATGGATAAGTGAACACTTAGTATGTGATGGAATCATTTGGTCACGGGCATCATGTGAGTTCTTTACACATGATATATCCCGTGAACGTCTGAAATCTTGTGATCATAAAACTAATGTTTGTGTTGCTATTCTGCTGTCGTGTGAATCAAATAGATGCGTCGTGAGAACTGGCTGAACGTGTGAAGTACACTACACGTGTCACCAAATGTATATTGATGTCATAAGAACTGGTTGAACGTGTGAAGTACACTACACGTGTCACCAAATGTATGTTGATGTCATAAGAACTGGTTGAACGTGTGAAGTACCATACACGTATTACCAAATGTACATTGGTAAATCAGCCGTATGTTGTGGTTTGTCTCTTTTAACCTGTTTTTACAAATGCATTTACCCAGACAGTCTGGGTACATATTATTCAATGTTGTTAAACTGAACAAATGACAGGGTGTTAAAGGTACTATGTCAAAGCTGCAATAATGGTGGTTTCCGTCAAAAAAATATTATATTTATTAATTTTTGCTTTGAGACATAAAGTTTATACCCTAAGCTATATGCCTATAAAAAATTACAACCAAATAATTCTGTTTACTAGTAGAAAAAAAGTATTTTAGCGGGGAATCTTGAGAGTGTGACACACGCATTAACAACTGACATCACTGTTTTATGTGTACACATTCAACACACTGAGGTTGTTTCCATAATTCTTTGCAGACAACTGACAAAGAAGATAGATATAGCTGCAAATTATTCGGAAAACCCCTCTTGTCGTCCAGTATAAGACTTTTAAGTTATTATTCTTGAGTTAATTACGTAATAAATAAAATTAAAATATCTGTTGTCGAGTTAATTATGGAAAGAGCATTCGTGGAATCGATCAGTTGAGTTAATTATGGAATGAGGATGCGTGGAATCGATCAATTTGTAGTTATTTATTACAAATAAATGTGAAAATAACAAAATATTGTAGTTTCAACTTTGACATAGGACCTTTAATGAACAGTATAATCACCAAAGTGATATCTCTAGACTCCATTTTATACCAACACTGACATACTGTGGAATCAACTATTGTTCGTGATAGTGACGCTAATTTTTGTTTTAATTCGTGGACTAGTGCAGTCGACGAATTTACGAATACAACGAAAATAGAATACTTGTATACATATAGTACGAATTTATGATATTATCTTTATTACCTAGGAATTTAAGTACTCGACGAAATGAGTATTTAGGCAAAATCATGAAAATGTAAGACCACGAAAATAAAGAATGTCACAGTAGTTGAAGACCCAGATTGAGACTATAGGTCCATGTTCGGTTATCTGGCAGGGTTTTTTTTCTGTCCATGATAAAGACCTTTTTATGAAACATTTTTTTATTTATGTATCGCTCTTTTTTTTAAATGTTTGTATGTCTTATATTCGTTTTTTATTTATTATTACGAGTTATAAATCGTCAAAAAATATTAATAGTATGTCAGTGTAGTGAATGATTACAGAACAAAATTTAAATACTGGTATGTGAAATTTTATTTTAAAAATCTTTGTCATTCTTTAGGACTAAGTTTAATATTCTATATATTATTCAAAGCTCATATTTGTTTGTGATTAAATATTATACTGTGTATATTGAAGTGTTTTTTAATTATTATTTTGTTTATTAAAACATTTTTGACAAAACTTTATAAAACACAGATGAATATAAATGCAAATACTATGATAAAAAGATGCACTTAATGTTGTCACCTTTCTATGAATTATATTTATTGAAACAAGTGGGGGAGGGTTAACTAAAACTTGTAACTGTTGTTTCTTTTTTGTAATATGATATGCAGGATCTTCTGAAATCCCCAAACAAATATTTTACCAACACTGTGCATTCTACTTAATAAATTATTAATACATTGTATTAGTGTTTTGTTTTTACCTTGTAAATAAATCATTACTCATTAAAGTGACAAACCCTAGTTTTTAAACACTACAACGTATTTTTCACTTTTAGAGCTGTTTTTTGATAATTTAAATTAGAAGTTACTTCTATTTTATTGTTTAGCTTCTCTTATCTTATCCGAAGTGTTTCTGGCCATAATTATAAATATTCACGTATCTCAGAGACGTAAAGGTTGTGGATCAAGGCTTCTAGATTATGATAGCCCCACTCCCATGGTTAGTGATATTCAATGTTGAGCTACTAAATAACTACCATTGCCATACCCGACGGCTAGTGAATTGTTTTGGTCAAATGTTGCAGTCAAGTCTGTTTTGTAAATATGCATATCCTGCCCACACCCCAATCCTCCAATGTTAGTGTTTTTAAGCTCTATCTCCTTCTTTAGGTGACATATCTGATTATTACTAATTATTTTGTAAAATTGTATTAACTTAAAGTAAAGTAGGGCTAGTGAATTTTTAATCGTGGCTAGTAAATTTTAAAAAATCACTGATCCCATGGCTAGTGGATTTTACAAAAATTCTAGAAGCCCTGTGGATCCAAGCTCTAGTCTAGCTTTAGACTCCCATTTCCCCGTTTTAACATCACAGACATTAGTTTCACGCTATTGTGACTTTATACAGATGGCCCCTGCGAGTGCTGTAACCTCACCGTGGTGCAGGGGTGTAACATTCTCTTTTTGAATGGCCAATACAGCACAAATTGAAGTTTAGAGTAAAATTCGGTGTCCGTAAAATTCGGTGATATTTGTATTTGTATTTTTGCACAGTTCTTTACACTGTTCTTGTTTAAACCTTGAATTTTTATATTGATGTTGATCATCACTTTATTTATTTGCATTACCATAGTTTGACACCCAATAGTCGATGTATTTTTCGTGCTGGGGTGTCGTTAAACATTCATTCATTCATTCATTCATTATACAGATGACCGGCCTCGGTGGCGTCGTGGTTAGGCCATCGGTCTACAGGCTGGTAGGTACTGGGTTCGGATCCCAGTCGAGGCATGGGATTGTTAATCCAGATACCGACTCCAAACCCTGAGTGAGTGCTCCGCAAGGCTCAATGGGTAGGTGTAAACCACTTGCACCAACCAGTGATCGATAACTGGTTCAACAAAGGCCATGGTTTGTGCTATCCTGCCTGTGTGAAGCGCAAATGAAAGATCCCTTGCTACCTGTCGTAAAAGAGTAGCCTATGTGGCGTCAGCGGGTTTCCTCTAAAAACAGTGTCAGAATGACCATATGTTTGACGTCCAATAGCCGATGATAAGATAAAAAAAATCAATGTGCTCTAGTGGCGTCGTTAAATAAAACAAACTTCTTTCTTCTTCTTTCTTATACAGATACGTCTGTAGATTAATCAAGCTCAGTGTTCATTTTCACGAGCTGAAACCAGGGTCTGCGCCTTTAAATTTCTCCACTTATAGTCAATTTAATAAAGTTCAGTCTGGCTCTCCTGGGCACACGTTAACTATCTGGGCAGTTTGTCCAGGACAGTTTTCATAGCTACCTATTGACAGTTAGCTGACTTAATTTTAATCCTGCGCACTAGAATTTTAAACCAGCAACTTCTGGTAACAAATAAATACAAAATTAAAAGTAAAAAAAATATCCTTTCAACCCACGGCAATACTTTTTATTCAGTGCTAAAACCTGCCATTGGTAAATACCTGACCTACGGCAATTGTCGTCAGTACCGTCGTTAAATGTCGAGGCCTGCTTTCCCGTGTCAACCAGTTTTCCACGACTGGTGTACCAAAGGTCATGGTATGTGCTGTTCTGTCTATGGAAAAGTGCCTATATATTTTTTCTTTCTACATATCCAATATGTTTATGATTCTTCTACTTTTTGTAACGGCTCAGATATTTTTTGAGGTAAAATTCAGCTTGGGCTACTACAAAAATTACGATGGCCAGAAACATTGCAGGCATGTTCAGGAGGTGAACGATCGCGGTCGCTTGTGTGACTGGTTTTTGTGCCTAACTATAGATGAACTAGATATGATAAAAAGATGATGGTACCAGTCAAAATAGTTCGCGAGTGCTCGGGTCTAGTACACATTTGCAATTGTTGTAACCAATACAATTTATATAAAATGTATTTTATATGGTATATTAGTCGTCGAAAGGGTTTTGTTAGTTTCTTTAAAATAAACGTGCGATGATCTCCTGTCCTTTATTAAATTCGGCTCAGTTTTGATGTGTTGACAGTCGGTTGCAATCGCATCATCGATTATCAGGTATAATTGGTTTGCACCAACCGACCAATGTTCGATTATAATCGATTATTGGAACCTTACAAATTTAGACCATGTTTGATCTTATAAGGCTTATTCAACAGTCTGTGACTACAAACTCTGAATTGACTACTACAAGTCTTCAATATTTTCGTCTCTGTATGTATTATCTAATAATCGGTTTGCCATGTTGACTGGAGGGAAAATTAAAACAGCTGTTAAGTAAAATTCTGAAAACTTCTTTTTAAAAATAATTATTACTTGATTAGTAGTAGTAGTAGTAGTAGTAGTAGTAGTAGTGGTAGTAGTAGTAGTGGTAGTGGTAGTAGTGGTAGTAGTGGTAGTGGTGGTAGTGGTAGTAGTAGTGGTGGTGGTGGTAGTAGTGGTAGTAGTAGTAGTGGTGGTGGTAGTAGTGGTAGTAGTAGTGGTATCAGTGGTAGTAGTGGTGGTAGTAGTAGTTGTAGTAGTAGTAGAAATAGTAGTAATAGTGGTAATAATTGTATAATATACGAACTATACAGTGTTTTAAGTGTTGATATAAAATTCAGCCTTGAGTATGTAAAACTGAAGTAGTAGTAGTAGTAGTAGAAATAGTAGTAATAGTGGTAATAATTGTATAATATACGAACTATACAGTGTTTTAAGTGTTGATATAAAATTCAGCCTCGAGTATGTAAAACTGAAATGGGAAAATAATTTCCCAAAATCACGTGTGAAGCTACATGTATTGGTTATTTTTACAACTGTCTGCCGAAAATAGTAAATTCCGTCTGAATCATGAATGTATGGTCTGCCTAGTCTGATATCTAAGCAAACGTAACACGTGTGTACTTGTTGCCCTAAACAATACTTATTTCAATTAACGAGGACATTTCTCCGCTACCTCAATTTCCGAGTGGCACTCGAGCAAGTGTTTAGATCTCGCATTTTCTGACCCGCTGTTTACGTTCTTCGCCTCGCTATCGCCATTGAAAGCATGCGCACGTTGACAAGTCGCTCGTTTTCGCGCCAAATAATGATGATGCAGGCGAGAATTGTTTACGGCAGACGATAAAATGTTCATTTCGCCAATAAACTCATTTTATCCTCGTAAACAAGGACGTGATTCACGCCGCTGTAGATTCAGCACAAAAGGTGATGTCATCATTGTTTTCCGAACTTCATTTTGTAATGAGACGATGTGAATGCGAATTGTTATTTGTCTTGTTCAGTCATTCATTAAAAATATACATCACCATATATTATGATGATATTAAAAATGCACCCTGAACGGGATGTCTGTCGCAGGTTAGAATTATTCCCAGGGTAGACATGCCTGAACCTTAATTGAATGTTGACATGTTCCATATTTTAAAGGTGTGTAAACTTGAAAGAGACACGCACACATCCAAACCACCGAGAGAGATACAGACTGAGATAGAGACACCGAGATATAGAAACAAAAACAGAAACAGAGAGAGACCGAAAGAAACAGGCGGGAGAGAGAGAGAGAGAGAGAGAGAGAGAGAGAGAGAGAGAGAGAGAGAGAGAGAGAGAGAGAGAGAGAGAGAAATAGGGAGGGAGAGATAGGGAGGGAGAGATAGGGAGGGAGAGACAGTAAGACAGACAGACGTACAGAGAGAGACCGAGAGAGACAGACAGACATACTGAGGCAGAGACAGACATACTGAGGCAGAGAGAGAAAACCTTCTGCCGCCACATAGGCTTTTGCTTACCAAAAAGTAGCAGTGGATCTTTTACATTCACCGTCTTGTAGGCACAACAGTACCAGTCGGGAGGCACTTGCTGGAACGGCCGGCAAAACTACACCATTGAAGGAGAAGCAAACGCTGTATTAAGCTACTTGAGCTACGTAATGTATCCTTGAATCAACGATTGCTTTATATTAAAAAAAAAAAAAAAAAAAAAAAAAAAAAAAAAAACACTTTTTTTTAGGAAGGAACGAATTTACAAAACCTCTACAACAAAATACACCTCCAGACCTATTTGTTTGTTACTAGAGTGAATAAAAATTTTAAAAATCCAACAATTTTTTTTATATAATTGTATTATAAAATATGGTAACAACTCTTGCAATAATACAAATATTATACATTTTTAAAGAATGTTAAAACAAATTAATGATAATGGTGTAGAACTTAAACAACCACAGAAGTAGTAATTATTCACGTGTGCTCCTCTGCTGCATCAAGGCGAAAACGGAGGTAGCAAAAAAATACACACACCAAAGGGCAACGCCATCAAGTTATTGCCTGGACTATTCCATCCATGCCATGTTGCGGTAAATTGTTTTCAATTCCTGCACTTGCTTCTGGCGCGCGGCAACAGCAGTTGGTGCTTTTCGGCACTTCTCGGTACTTGAAGACATCCTCGGATTGCCAGCGAGGCTAATTAATTTCCTGGCCTCCCGCGCGATAATCTTTGTAGCAAATTTGGGGTTTCCTTTCACCTTAATGTTTGTTTTCACGGCTGGAATCGCGATCGGTCCTTTGGATGATATTATCCTCGAGAGTGGAGAGGGCCGTCTGCTGCTAATTAGCTCGTGATGTGATCGCACTGCACCGTGACAGTGCCAATATGGCCTCTCGCTGTGTGTGTATTTATTTGCATGACGCAGCGCGGGGGGTTCTGCTATGATGATATGGTTTCAATGAAACGCATACCAACCAGCGGTGTCTGGATCATCATCATCAGCATCATCATTTCAACAATATTTGTTCTGTTGTTTTGCTAGGACCGTTGGATCTTCTTTTTTTAGGAAGGAAATTAAATCGGTGAAGAAAAAGTATATATATAAAAAAAGGAAGCTTGGAATAGAAGAAGAAGAAAAATAATCCCAGAATAATTTAGTATTTTTTTATTATTTAAATTTTATTATTATTATTATTATTATTATTATTATTATTATTTTAATATAAAATATCTGCCTTTTAGTCGGTCGGTCTTTAAGAGTCTGTTTTTATTACCTTTATTGTTGAAATATACAAAACGAAAATAGGTGAAGAATTTTTCATAGTTATTAGTAATTATAATACTTTTTAGATTGTGAACGACAAAATCGTTATCCGTAATTAAAACCGTATCTCTGCACAGTGCAAAGTCGAATGTTTTTGACAAAATGGTGGTCGAGTCCTTGAATCTGTATCTGGTGTTTCGTCTATAGCAGGACAGTCACTCTCGAGGAGATCCTTTACTGGAAATCTGATTCTGAAATATGATAATGCTGAATGATAAAAGTTATATTGATATCTCATAAGTCATATCTCTGCATAAAGCAGATACGTAGGGTTTTTACAAGAGTCAACAGTCACTAAAAACTATACCAGCAGACGTTTGAGATTTCAGCTCTTTTTTAAATACATTTTTTTTTTATACAAAATCATTTTCATTTAAATTATTATATTTGATCTGAAATATTAAAAAATTTTGAGCGCGGTATACCATTTTCAGCTTTGTTATATCAAATCCCTGTACTAGGTTTTCGCAAAAGGCTGAACATATCCTGCACCACAGAAGGCAGGCGTTATGATCACAACTTTTTGATGTCAAATGCATTATTTTCACTAAATTGGTGACAAGGTGTACTGAACGTCAAAATCGGGTATTGCACCAGACATAATTATAGATGTGATATTTCATAAAATGAGCTTGAATGTATAGTATAATCACAAAATATTTAAAAATCTTTCTGGACTCCTCAAGTGCACTTTAAATGTATTATTGTGAAAACAATTTGATCTCAAATAATTGTGATATTCGATATCGCTATTTTGTTGGTCTACATGCACTAATCTTTGCAGTCTTTGTCACACTGTGACAGAAATGTATGTATGTATGTATGTATGTATGTATGTATGTATGTATGTATGCATTGTGTATATGTATGTATGTATGTATGTATGTATGTATGTATTGTGTATATGTATGTATGTATGTATGTATGTATGTATGTATGTATGTATGTATGTATGTATATATATATATATATAATTGTATTTATAAACATTTAGAATTTTTAAATTCAGAAACTGTATGTATATTTTAAAAACATTAGTTGAGTAATATGACAGATGCCGGAAAGGTCGAAATGAGCACATCTAATGGTGAAGCAAAGTCATCTGGTACTTGGTGAAAAACGGTTTCAATATGGCGGTACTATCACTTCCTGTCATAGATTAATGGTTTGTATAAACATGGGACTCTGAATCTAAACAGCTCACAGTCAGATAAAAGAAACAAGGAAATATGTGCAATATTATTAATGAAATATTTTAACCCTCACATTTATCATTTCTGAGGATTAGATGCTGTGTGGAGTTTGGGATTTCAAAAGTATCTTCGTGTTTTTGTTTTGTTTTGCTTTGGGGCTTTGTGTGTGTGTGTGTGTGTGTGTGTGTGTGTGTGTGTGTGTGTGTGTGTGTGTGTGTGTGTTGTTGTGTTTTGTGTGTTTGTGGGGTTTTTTTTATTGTGGGCTTATTTTGTTTCAGTTTTTAAATACATATATGATTATATTCCATTATAAACAAATAAAACAAAAATAATTATAAATCATCATCTGTTTAAATTATAAAGGATAATTCTTGGAATAACAACCACCTATCTATGACGGACATTGCAATATACCTCTTCATATTTAGCTCATCTGCTCTTAAATCCAGTGTATGTATTTTTAAATATAAATCCTTTGGGTGTCATTTGTAAATTGTAATTTGTATTTTTAGATAATACTTGTAATTCTAATTTAAAAAACTATCTAAACTGTAATTGATATCCTAGCACGCTGTATAAATAATGGACAGCGGGCAAAATAGTTTAGAAATGGAAAGAAATATGAAAATCGATTTCCTCATGGGGAAAAAACCCCACATTTGAGAGCGGTCTACCAGCAAGACGGTAAACATACTGACCACCTTTTCAAGTAAACAAAAGTAGATAAAATTTCACTTTGCTTCTGGCGTCACGTTTTTTTACCTTGCAATTTTAAATCTGTTGCTTTTTTAACTATGATTGACCTATGGACCTAACATTTTCACTTAAAGTGGCAAACATCCATATAGTAACGACTGTGAAATACTAATATTAAAATTACAGTTCCCATACGTTTTAAACAATTCCATATGCAGTACAGTTATCGTTTTTGTTTGTTTGTTTGCTTTTTTTTTGGTAGTAGGGGGTGGGGACACTTAACATTTGGCTTACAATTTTGAATATGTTGCCATTTTAATATTTAAACTACGGGCCTAAAGGTTGCACTGAAGATGGTAAATATCTGTATAGTATTTGGTGTGAAATATCAAAGTTACAGTCCCCATACGTTTTTTATAATTCTATATTCAGTGGGGTTATAGGTATATATATATTTTTTTTCTTTTCTTTTTTCTTTTGTTGAGGGAAGGGCTCCAGATATAGTCTTAGAGAGAAAACCTGCTACATTTTCCCATTAGTAGCAAGGGATGTTTTAAAGGCACTATCTCACAGACAGAACAGCACAAAATATGGTCTTTGATATACCAGTCGTGGTGCATTGAGTGGAAGAATGGCCCAATGGGTCCACCGATTGGGATCAATCATAGACCGAACGCGCATCAGGCGAGTGCTTTACCACTAGGCTACGTCCCAATCCGTAAATTATTTAAAGAAAAATTTAATTGCTATGCAAAATACATTTTACGCATTGGTTTATAAACAATACAATAACTGAATAATACTTTTGTCGACCAACACACACGCAGTGGGTGGTATAGCCGATGTGTGTGTGTGTGTGCGCACGCGTGCGTGTGTGTGTATGCGTGTGTGTGCGTGCGCGCGCGCGTGTGTGTGTGTGTGCGCGCGTGCGTGTCCGGCATGCGAGTGCGGCAGGGAATATATTTTCTAACCCAAACACCGCTAAACACTATAATTATTGGCTGTACTAAAATCCACCACTGTTGTAGCACCCAATCGTCCTAACTACCAACAGGTACCTGATCCGTGTTACGCAACATTATGCATTTGGTCGTAGACTGGTATTATTCGGATGCTGCGCCAGAGACGCAATCAGACAGTGGGCCTGTCAAAACGTGACAGGACGAGATTTGATTTATGAGATTATTACGTGCTGGCACACGTTTCGAATTCCTCAACCTGCAACTAGGAACCTGCAGCTAAATGAACATGTCTTCATCAATGTGACAATGCATGTCAGGCGATGTCAGCAAGACACTGACACTTGACAAAAATTGAGATATTAAAACAATTCATATAATTACTTTACGTACATGTGTTTATTTGTAGTATAGTTAAAGTTTGTTTTGTTTAACGACACCACTAGAGCACATCGATTTATTAATCATCGGCAATTGGATATCCAACATTAAATTTTTATAATTCTGACATAGTCTAAGAGTTAGAAAGAAAGGAAATGGTTTTATTTAACGACGCACTCAACACATTTTATTTACGGTTATATGGCGTCGGAAATATGGTTAAGGACCACACAGATATTGAGAGAGAAAACCCGCTGTCACCGCTTCATTGGCAGCAAGGGATCTTTTATATGCACCATCCCATAGACATGATAGTACATACCACGGCCTTTGATGTACCAGTCGTGGTGCACTGGCTGGAGCGAGAAATATCTCAATGGGACCACTGACGGGCTACTTTTCCATTAGAAGCGAGGGATCTATTTATATGTGCCATTCCACTGACAGGACAATACATACCACGGGCTTCGATATACCCGTCGTAGTGCACTGGTTTGAACGAGAAATAGCTCAATGTGCCCTTTGATCGATCCTAGACTGATCACGAAATCAGCCGAACGCTTTACTACTGGGCTACATCCCGCCCATGACACTTGACTAAGTCGAGATGTTGAAATAAATCATATTTCATATGCTATGTGATTTCCATGTTTTTATCATTAATTCTTATATATTTTATCTGTTTTTGGTCTTAATATTCCGATATTTATACAACGATTGTTTGTTTGATTGTTTTATTCTTACTTTCCGAAATTAGAATACGAATGCTTATTTTTATATTTATTTATTTTATTTATTTATTTATTTATTTATTTATTTATTTTTATTTATTTATTTATTTATTTATTCGTTCGTGAGTTCATTCGTCCTTTCATCTAATTTGTCTAAGGTATTTATCTGTTTGCTAATTCATTTATTTATTTATTTAAATTTAATTTGTTTGTTAAATATATTTAAAACATTCGGAAAGAAACCGTTCTCGGATATGTTTTCTTTACCTCCGATATCAATAAATGATCCTACGGCATTTCTGAAACAATGACACAATTGAACGAAAAGTCTTATAACGTTTGAGATATACGAAGAAATTTTTTATAACGTTGGAAATATATGAATAAAAGTCTTATAGCGTTTGAGATATATGAATAAAACTCTTATAGCGTTTGAGATATATGAAGAAAAGTCTTATATCGTTTGAGATATATTAAGAAAATTCTTATAGCGTTTGAGATATATTAAGAAAATTCTTATAGCGTTTGAGATATATGAATAAAAGTCTTATAACGTTTGAGATATATTAAGAAAAGTCTTATAGCGTTTGAGATATATTAAGAAAATTCTTATAGCGTTTGAGATATATTAAGAAAATTCTTATAGCGTTTAAGATATATTAAGAAAAGTCTTATAGTGTTTGCGATATATTAAGAAAAGTCTTATAGCGTTTGAGATATATGAAGAAAAGTCTTATAGCGTTTGGGAGATATGAAGAAAAGTCTTATAGCGTTTGAGATATATTAAGAAAAGTCTTATAGTGTTTGCGATATATTAAGAAAAGTCTTATAGCGTTTGAGATATATGAAGAAAAGTCTTATAGCGTTTGGGAGATATGAAGAAAAGTCTTATAGCGTTTGAGATATATTAAGAAAAGTCTTATAGTGTTTGCGATATATTAAAAAAAGTCTTATAGCGTTTGAGATATATATATATGAAGAAAAGTCTTATAACGTTTGAGATATATATATGAAGAAAAGTCTTATAGCGTTTGAGATATATGAAG
The DNA here is from genome assembly GCF_016097555.1 of Gigantopelta aegis. Classification (NCBI taxonomy): domain Eukaryota; kingdom Metazoa; phylum Mollusca; class Gastropoda; order Neomphalida; family Peltospiridae; genus Gigantopelta; species Gigantopelta aegis. The sequence continues at coordinate 61,700,864 of NC_054701.1, read as the reverse complement.
AAAAGTCTTGTAGTGTTTGCGATATATGAAGAAAAGTCTTATAGTGTTTGCGATATATGAAGAAAAGTCTTATAGTGTTTGCGATATATGAAGAAAAGTCTTATAGTGTTTGCGATATATGAAGAAAAGTCTTATAGTGTTTGCGATATATGAAGAAAAGTCTTATAACGTTTGAGACATGTGAATAAAAGTCTTATAACGTTGGATATATATGAACAAAGTCTTATAGCGTTTGAGATATATGAATAAAAGTCTTATAGCGTTTGAAATATATGAAGAAAAATCTTATAACGTTTGAGATATATATATATGAAGAAAAGTCTTATAACGTTGGATATATATGAAGAAAAGTCTTATAAAGTTGAAGAAAAGTCTTATGACGTTGAAGAAAAGTCTTATGACGTTGAAGAAAAGTCTTATAACGTTTGATATATATGAAGAAAAGTCTTATAACGTTTGAGATATATGAAGAAAAGTCTTATAACGTTTGAAATATATGAAGAAAAAGTCCTATACGGTTTGATGTGTATAAAGCGGGCGCTTGTATGCAGCTGCCGAAGAAACAACCTGAAGTGATCTTTATAGACAGACTGTTGCTTACAGCAGGTTTGTATATACATTTTATGTCATTAATTCCATTTAGCCACACTCGGTTCTAATGGCTGCAAACCGAGGGTGAAGTAATTTCATCCGTTTGCATGTAAAGATCTGATTCGATTCTCGCCTTGGATGTAAAACTGAGACACCGTGGCGGTAAGAACGATTCCCTTGGGATGGTGGAGTTCTTTAACACATGTGGTAAACTCATTTGATCAGAAGTAAACGATACATTTACAAAGATGCATTCTTCATTACTGCGAATTTCGGCTTCGATAAAAACCTTCGAATCGTGTTTACTTTGCGTTATAAAGAAGACCACTGGCCTTTTTAAAATAAATATTTAGTGAATCCATTTACAAGCACTGTGCCGCGACAAAGCACGTGATATTATTGTTCAAAATTCTAAATTTTCTCGGGAATGTTTTGAAAAGCGAGGTGGCTTGTGAAGTTCGTGCTTTTCCGTGCCAGATAATTGTTGATATTCCTCTCCCGAGATCTCGCCAGACGAGATTACTAAGAATAAAAGAGGCGTAACAGTTGGAAAACACATGTGCTTCTTGGTATCGGTGTAGTTTATCCCCCAACACTATCTATCAATATATGAAGCAACTATTATTTTAATCTATTACGTTAAAACAATGTTTTCGTGACCGGATTTAGTATAACGCAAAGTATACAATAATTTTTTTTCCAAAAAGATTTATTTTTGTCTTTCAGTATTATAAACATGAAAACAAAAACATCCATCAGAGAATGTTTTGTTTTTTGAAATAGTTGTCAAAGTTTACTGGGTGTGTGTTTATGTAAAATAGTCTTATCGTGCTGCTCAGCAATGTCTTAATCTCTTTTTGTGAAAATTTATGATGCCTTTTGTTTAGAGTTAAAACAAAAGATTTCGCATGCTTTGCAAATGGAAAATACAAATGGCGTTGACACGTCACATGTTTTTGTTTCTTCCAAATACTTGATGATATATACATAGACAGAAACTTACTGTCCAGACTTGTCTAATGCCCAGTACAACGCAAAAGTAAACTTCCCATTAATATTTTATAACCTGATGCTAATATTAATAATTAAATACTAATATTTACATTTAACTTTGGCACCCTATGCAGGTTGCCCAACGTAACGCTAACACAGGCCTTGTTAATACCATACACAGTACTCGGATTTAAGTCATGAGTCTAGACATGGAATTTTATAAGCAAAGAGCCCCGGTTCAGAAAATTGATTTCGCAGAGATGAGAAGGGGACGAATGCTAACCGCCTGCCCCCTCCCACCCCCTTTATCCTTAATATAAGGTGAAAGCAGTGACAACATTTAAATTCAAACTAAAATGTTACTTGATGTAATATATTCATACTAAAGTGTTACGTGAGATAATACATTTCTACTACAACATTAGATGAATTAATACATTTCTACTAAAATATTACATGAATTAATACATTTCTACTAAAGTGTTACATGAGTTAATACATTTCTACTAAAATGTTACATGAGTTAATACATTTCTACTGAAATGTTACATGAAATAATACATTTCTACTAGCATTTCACATGAATTAATATATTTCTACTAAAATGTTACATGAATTAATGCATTTCTACTAAAATGTTTCAAGAAATAAAAAAGTTCTACTAAAATGTATCGGCAATTAATACATTTCTATTAACGTATTACATGAATTAAAAATATTACAAACTAAGGACAGTATTGGTTACTAAATGGTTAAAAAACATAATAATAATAAATAAATAAATAAATAAATAAATAAATAAATAAATAAACAAAAACAAACAAACAAACAAACTTATAGAAAATACAGCATCAAGATAGCATTTGACCGCAAAGACAAAGAGAGAGCCATCTTTCAAAAACTAATTATTCAATTTAATTTTAAAATAAATGGAATAATCTGTAATCCAAACAAATGGAATAACATAAAAGTCCAAATATACATTACATTTTGTTTTATTTATAACGCAGAAAGAAATCCCTTAAATCTGACGTAATACATTGTAGCCATTTGACTCCAATGTATCAACTGTCATATGCATGGATGATAACGCAAATCACCAAAGCCACTTAAGACATGATTAATAATTTCATATCAGTCTCGGGGTAGCGTTTCCTTTGAAGTGTGGTCTACTATCACAGAGTCACGTCGCTGCTAGGATTGAGTTTACATTATAAGATAAACTAATTACTAAATGTGAGTTAAAATAACATTTATTTTTTCCCCGATATAAAATGCAACATTCATTTCTTATGGGAGCTAGATTTAGCCCAATGATGGAAAAGGATTGAGCCTAATGATGTAGTGAAGTGGGATTTTGTCCAGTGAATGAACAGAGTTCAGTCCATTGGTGGAAATGGGATTTAGTCCAGTGGTGGATTGGGATTTCATCTATTTGTGGAATAATATTTAGTCTTTTGGTGGAATAAAACTTAGTCCGTTAGCGTAATGGTATTTAGTCCATTGGTAGAATGGGATTTAGCCCATTGGTGAAATGGGATTTAGTCCATTGGTGGAATGAGATTTTGTCCATTAGTGAAATGGGATTTAGTCCATTGGTAGAATGGGATTTAGTTCATTGGTGGAATGAGATTTAGCCCATTGGTGAAATGGGATTTAGTCCATTGGTGAAATGGGATTTAGTTCATTGGTAGAATGGGATTTAGTCCATTGGTAGAATGGGATTTAGTTCATTGGTGAAATGGGATTTAGCCCATTGGTGAAATGGGATTTAGTCCATTGGTGAAATGGGATTTAGTTCATTGGTGAAATGGGATTTAGTTCATTGGTAGAATGGGATTTAGTCCATTGGTAGAATGGGATTTAGTCCAAAGGCGATTTAGATTTTAGCCCAGTTGGGATGATGGATTATGAAGGGAAGGAATATTTAATGGCACACAAGCCCATTGTTTCCTCGGCAGCTATTAGATTCCTGACGTATCATAATGTTGGCGGGACTGTTTTCAAAAACGAGAAATCCGATAGATGCGAGTATTATGTATCTGATTAGTTCAGTCGGTTGAGTGCTCTCTTGAGGTGCTTGCGTTGCAGGATCAAACCACCTCGGTGGACCCATTAAGCTGATTGGGTTTTTCTCATTACAACTAGTGCACCACAACTGGTCAAAGACCGTGGAATGTGCTTTCCTGTCTGTGGGAAAGTGCATATAAAAGATCCCTTGCTGCATTAGGAAAAATGTAGCGGGTTTCCTCTGATGACTACGAGTCAGAATTATCTATTGTTTGACATCCAATAGCCGATCATTAATTAATCAATATGTTTAGTGGTGTCGTTAAACAAAACAAACTCTTTATCTTCTGACTAGTAGCAATGGGTTGGGCCCCCCCCCCCCCTTTTTTTATGTATTGCATACTTTCTCACAATATTCATGTCTGAAGATACCACACATGGCTTAAAGCACTGGTTGGAACTGGAAATAACCAATGGATTGAAAATAAAAATCTTTGACAGAATGCATTCGCACCGTGTCCATGCCATACACATCAAACTGTCTCTACTTATCGCATTCTTCGTGGGTGGTGCAATTTATCACGTATACACCAGCATACTACAGTGAAGTGCTGCATAATTGATGTGTTACAGTGTCAGTTTAAATTAAATCGGGTAACACATTGTTTAATAAAAACACTTTAAAATATATATCACGCATGCTAACCAAAATGTGCAAGGTGTGCTCACTAAAATGAAGTATGCATCACTTCGTTCGCCAGATGCGTCGTTTAACTGAAACTATTTTTGGCGAGAAGCCAGGTGCAAATTTTATACTCATTACATCATCATTTTGATAAAGGTCTTTGATATTTCAACATTGCAACTGCCACCGAAATCAGTAGATTTATCGAAAATCTGCAGGCTTTTCCTATCCACACCCTCAATGACGGCTGAAGAATGTTCCCAAGGAAAGGGGTTGCGTCTTCAAATAAGGGTACATTCAATACTGCATGTCCCGAGTCAGATCACTGGCCATGCCAAACACCGGAGCTGGGAAAGAGATACCAGACACCGGAGCCGGGATAGACATGCTAGAGACCGGAGCCGGGATAGACATGCCAGAGACCCGAGCCGAGATAGACATGCTAGACACCGGAGCTGGGGTAGACATGCCAGACACCGGAGCCGGGATAGACATGCCAGAGACCGGAGTTGGGATAGACATGCCAGACACCGGAGCTGGGGTAGACATGCTAGAGACCGGAGCCGGGATAGACATGTCAGACACCGGAGCCGGGATAGACATGCCAGACACCGGAGCCGGGATAGACATGCTAGACACCGGAGCCGGGATAGACATGCCAGACACCGGAGCCGGGATAGACATGCTAGACACCGGAGCCGGGATAGACATGCCAGACACCGGAGCCGGGATAGACATGCTAGACACCGGAGCCGGGATAGACATGCCAGAGACCGGAGCCGGGATAGACATGCCAGAGACCGGAGCCGGGATAGACATGCCAGACACCGTAGCCGGGATAGACATGCCATACACCGGAGCCGGGATAGACATGCCAGACACCGGAGCCGGGATAGACATGCCAGAGACCGGAGTTGGGATAGACATGCCAGACACCGGAGCTGGGGTAGACATGCTAGAGACCGGAGCCGGGATAGACATGTCAGACACCGGAGCCGGGATAGACATGCCAGACACCGGAGCCGGGATAGACATGCCAGACACCGGAGCCGGGATAGACATGCCAGACACCGGAGCCGGGATAGACATGCCATACACCGGAGCCGGGATAGACATGCCAGACACCGGAGCCGGGATAGACATGCCAGAGACCGGAGCCGGGATAGACATGAAAGAGACCGGAGCCGGGATAGACATGAAAGAGACCGGAGCCGGGATAGACATGCCAGAGACCGGAGCCGGGATAGACATGCTAGAGACCGGAGCCGGGATAGACATGCCAGAGACCGGAGCCGGGATAGACATGCTAGAGACCGGAGCCGGGATAGACATGCCAGAGACCGGAGCCGGTATAGACATGCTAGAGACCGGAGCCGGGATAGACATGCTAGACACCGGAGCCGGGATAGACATGCCAGAGACCAGAGTTGCGATAGACATGCTAGATACCGGAGCTGGGATAGACATGCCAGAGACCGGAGCCGGGATAGATATGTCAGAGACCGGAGCCGGGATAGACATGCCAGAGACCGGAGCCGGGATAGACATGCCAGAGACCGGAGCCGGGATAGACATGCCAGAGACCAGAGTTGCGACAGACATGCTAGAGACCGGAGCTGGGATAGACATGCTAGAGACCGGAGCCGGGATAGACATGCCAAACACCGGAGCTGGGATAGACATGCTAGACACCGGAGCCGGGATAGACATGCCAGAGACCGGAGCCGGGATAGACATGCTAGACATCGGAGCCGGGATAGACATGCCAGAGACCGGATTTGGGATAGACATGCCAGAGACCGGAGCCGGGATAGAGATGCCAGAGACCGGAGCCGGGATAGACATGCCAGAGACCGGAGCCGGGATAGACATGCTAGACACCGGAGCCGGGATAGACATGCCAGAGACCGGAGCCGGGATAGACATGCCAGACACCGGAGCCGGGATAGACATGCTAGACACCGGAGCCGGGATAGACATGCCAGACACCGGAGCCGGGATAGACATGCCAAAGACCGGAGTCGGGATAGACATGCTAGAGACCGGAACCGGGATAGACATGCCAGACACCGGAGCCGGGATAGACATGCTAGAAACCCAAATGGTATAGGGGCATGTACAAAGAGGTCACGATCAAAAGTCAAAGTCAGTACTGCAACATACATTAACATGCATTATAAAACATAGGCAGTCTTTGTCAGAAATATCAATTCTACTAAGCTATATAACATCACTTCTACTAGAAACAAATAACACACCCACACGCACCCTTACCCTAAACAAATCAACCAAATGCATACATCCACAACCTTCCGCACCCTAAATAAACAAACAAACGAACAACAACCAAATATTCACAACCTCCCTCACCTAAAATAAATAAATCAAATACACATCCAGAAGTACCCGTACCTAAAGAAACACATACACACATCCACACCCTAAACAAACCAAATACACACATCCACAACCTCCCTCACCTTCAATATATATATCAAATACACATCCAGAAATACTTACACCCAAATACACACATCCACAACCTCCCTCACCTTCAATACATATATCAAATACACATCCAGAAATACTTACACCCAAATACACACATCCACAACCTCCCTCACCTTCAATACATATATCAAATACACATCCAGAAATACTTACACCCAAATACACACAGCCACAACCTCCCTCACCTTAAATAAATCAATCAACTACACATATCCACAACCTCCCTAAACGTAAATAAATAAATCAAATACACATCCAGAAATACTCGCACCCAAACAAATACACACATCCACACCCTAAACAAACTAAATACACACATCGGCAACCTCCCTCACCTTAAATAAATAGATCAAATACACATCCAGAAATACTCGCATCCAAACAAATACACACATCCACAACCTCCATCACCTTAAATAAATAAATCAAATACACATCCAGAAGTACCCGTACATAAACAAACCAATACACACATCCACACCCTAAACAAACCAAATACACACATCCACACCCACACCCTAAACAAACAAACCAAATACACATATCCACCACCATCACCCTCACTTTAAACAAACCAAACACACAATTACCCACACCCTATACAAACAAACCAAATACACATATCCACCACCATCACCCTCACTTTAAACAAACCAAACACACAATTACCCACACCCTATACAAACAAACCAAACACACAATTACCCACACCCTATACAAACAAACCAAACACACAATTACCCACACCCTATACAAACAAACCAAACACACAATTACCCACACCCTATACAAACAAACCAAACACACAATTACCCACACCCTATCCAAACAAACCAAACACACACCCTCATTACCCACACCCTATACAAACAAACCAAACACACACCCTCACTTTAAACAAACCAAACACACAATTACCCACACCCTATACAAACAAACCCAAATACACATATCCACCACCATCACCCTCACTTTAAACAAACCAAACACACAATTACCCACACCCTATACAAACAAACCAAATACACATATGATGCCCTAAACAAACCAAAACCCACAACCCACAACCCACAAACCCACAACCCACAACCCACAACCCACAACCACCATCACCTAAATAAAACAGATAGACGGCTATCCTCACCATAGACAAACAAAGCAAATACACATATCCACACCCTAAACAATCAAAGCAACCAAATACACGCACAGCTACCACAACATAAACCACAACCATAAGCATACGAGACAGGAGGTAGAGGTATAACTGCCAAAAAAGATGGAGATATTCATGCAAAATCAGCTGGCCTGAAACAATTTCACCATGTATTTGCATCATTCTATCCACAATAATATTAGTTGTAATCCAGGTAAAAATACGTAGTGATTCGTTTGCAATCCTGTCTAGGTATTTGGCGGTAATTCTAATATGAATAAATGTAGTTATGTAGATTCGGGCATTTTCGTTTAATTCGGTCATACGCCTATATCAACAACCACTCTCACCCTAAACAAACAAAATACACACATCCACAACCACATTCATCTAACAAATCAAATACACACATCCATACATTAAACTAACAAATTAAATACATACACCCACAGCTACAACCACTCTACCCTAAACATACAAAATACACCTACCCACAACCACATTCACCTAAACAAATCAAATACACACATCTTTAAATTAAACTAAATACATACATCCACAGGTACAACCACACTCACTCTAAACAAACCAACCAAAGTACCAACGGACCACACAGATATTGAGAGAGGAAACCCGCTGTCGCCACTTCATGGGCTACTCTTTTCGATTTTATATGCACCATCCTACAGACAGGATAGCAAATACCACGGTCTTTCGTGATGCACTGGCTGTGACGAGAAATAGCCCAATGGGCCCACCGACGGGGATCGATCCCAGACCGACCGCGCATCGAGCGAGCGCTGTACCACTGAGCTACGTCTATGGGTAGGAAATAAAGTACAAACGGAGCCATCATAACCCAATGTTATACATACAAAGGCATAATTTGTCATAGATATAGTCGTTTGTTAGGCTGTTATTATATTAGATAATCACTACCTTTGAAGTGTCTACAGCTATACTAAAGAGTTAACTAGTTATGACTGAGCATCAAGGCAACACGAGGGATCTAAAACTTCAGAGAAACGACCAGGAAATTTCGCAACTCGCTTCATAAAAATCTGCTTTATGTTGCCTTAAAAACTTGTACATGACAGGAATGGATAGAGATATTTCTGTCATCAAGTCTCATAACGGTTTTGCGTTGGTTGGCATAAGAAATATATGATAGTGATAATTTGGTATTTACGGAGGAAACATCTGTACATTCGTTTAGGCGTGTGTTAAAACGCGCAGAAGCCATAAGCCGGCGTATTAACTCTAGCTTGGCATGTTTGTAGTCGTCTGCGAACGAACCATAACTCTTTACAGGTTTTCGGGTGCTTTTGAGACTCTCTCCATGTAAACTATGTATATAATGTTCATGGTTTGTTAAATGCCAATCTACTGTAGTATTGTTGTCGTAGCAGGAGGGAATAAAAACCGAGTGTAAATGCGAAAGCATCCGTGGCAAATATATATACGCTATAGGTGAAAGTGTTTTGTACAAGATTCGACAATAGGTGCACCGCAGTAATACGTCTCAACACCATAAAATGTCATTGTTTATTCGTTTAAGAGCTTTTATTTTTAAATCGATACCTTTGTTTCAGTAATGTCTAAAGACCTAATAGCTGACGGTTTAATCTACTCTTTTTATTGAAGTATGTCTGTGTCTATTTGAGTTTTAACAACATTTATATGGAAATATATAATGGGGTTGTTGGTTAAACATCTCCCCCAAAAGTGCAATAAATATGTCTTTTTCAGGGGCAAAACCAACAGGCGAGAGGTAATTATATGAAAAGGTGTACTTTTCAGTTTAAAGTGCCCTATTTGTCTACTACTTTATTACTGTGTCCCGATTTCTTTTTCACTATTAACAAGTTATTATTTTAGTAGAAATCCCAATATTTATAGTTGTCAGACGGAGACATGTTCTGGCGGTTGCTCGCAAGACTAATTTACCCCCCCCCCCCCCCCAACAAAAACAACAACTAAGTATAGGCGTACCGGCTCTCAGTTTTTATAGGCTGATTTTTGCCAGAATTAACTCCAAATGCCTGAAACTGGATAACAACGTTTATTCATATTTGAATTACTACCAAACAGCTATATTGAGTTTTAGGCGAATCACTGCGCATTTTCTCTTGGATTTCAACTACTATTGTAAATAGAATGATGGAAATACATGGTTAAAAGATTTCAGCCCAGCTCGTTTTGCTTGAACGTCTCCATCGTTTTTGCCTCGAATACGTCTCGTGACGTTGGTACCATTCAAATTGTTTGGAACGTCCGGCCTCCTGGGCATCCTATAGTCCGGAGGGACGTAGTAAGTGTGTGGTTCTTACTATGTCCGGATCTTGTTACATACCCTATTATATAGCCTGTATTCAAAACTTTGGCGGCACCATGTTTTAACCGTTTCTCAACCGAAATAGTGCAACAAATGGACACATAAACCAAAAATGTATAACCTACCGTACTCACCAAATCCTGATTCAAGTACTTGCAACATTATTACCAAAATAAATCTTCAACGACAATCTTAAAAACTATCCCCGCCGTTTTAAATTTGCTAAGTAGAGGGAAGCAACTGGCCGTGCACGTTTAAGAAACGTATTGACTGAACGTGCCCCGTGCACTACACATGCCATTATGCGCTTTGTGGATTAATGGCAATTATCCACCATCACAGGAATCATTCATTTGTCTGTATGATAATATAACTTGCCTAATATAATTATGGAATTATTTACTGGTGGCGGGCAGTAAAGAAAAATCAGGGCATAGTAGCAGAGGTTTTTTCCCCAGCTAGTCAATGGTGGCACCTTCTGAAAAGTAAAATGGCACCTTTTGTAGTTTTCATGGATGATAGTCCCCGCCCCCGCTTATCACTTTCTTTCTGCCTCTCTGCTTCTCTGAGTCTGTCTCTCTTTTTCAGTATGTAGCTCAGTGGTATGTTTTCTTAACGTGCGGTGGGTTGCAGGATAAATAGCCATCAGTGGTCTCGTTTTGTAAGCACTCACAAGTGCCTCCCGACTGGTACTGTCGTGCCTGTAGGAAAATGCATGTAAATATCCCATTCTGTTTTTCGATGGGAACAGTCCATGTGGACAGCAGCCCTCCCCTCCCTCCCCCCCCCCCCCCCATCTCTCTGTCTGTCTGTCTGTGTCTGTTTCTGTGCTTGGGGTGTGGTGTCGTGAAACATTCATTCATTCATTCATTCATTCATTCATTCATTGCCTGTCGCTCTGCCGTTTTTTATATGACGCCCATGATAGACATGCCTTTCTGAACTGTACATTAGAAACATGTGCCTGCATGATCAATTCTGTTATCATTCTCAGTTTTGACTATATCATGCGATTATATGTTTATGCCTTGACAGTGGTTTAATCCATTTCCTACCCATGATGTCAGGTGGAGTCCCAAGATCGGACCAGGGCCCGTACTTATAAAACTCTAATGACGTCACACGCATACAATTTGTTTGGCGTTGTCATGACATTAGTGTCTCAGACTCTATTAGAGTCTTGAGTCTAGACTTTAAAAGTTTTATAAGCACTAGGCCTGATCTTCATGCGTGTATACTGTACTTTATAGAAGGCAACACATTTTTCATGAATGGGACAAGATCAAACACATTATAACTAATAGTTGGCTCAATCAGTCACTGGATATGACACACGAACTAATGACTAGCATTGTCTAGCAAATACTGGAGCCTATTTCCCATTTAGCTGCTTGCGATTGTATCTAACGAACACTAATGAAGATTTTACGATTTGACATTTGTAGCTATGCACGGTTCAATTAGGACCAGGTTTATTGCAGTTTTATTGCACGCAGGGAAGATTAACTTCATTTGGTTCAACCATTTCTCCAGTTATTTATGAACCAGAGCACGAAGCTAGGAGACCCACTTGAATAGTCTGGGTTTTAAAAAAATGGATGTTATGCAGTCCTTATATTGATGAAAAAAGAGGATATTTATCTTAAACAACTCAGGCCACATTAAACAATGGCTATTTGATGTCCAACATGTGGATATTTCGAGGTTTGGGGTAACAGATCGTATAATGCATCTTCTCAGACAGAACAGTACATACAACGGCTTTTAATGTACCAACAGTGAGGCACTGGATGAATGGGGGTGTGGGGTTGGACACGATTCCATGGTGAGCGGTCGATCCTGCTACCCATCACACCTCAGGCGAGCGAGTTACCGCTGAGATAGACCCTAACCCCATTGATGCATTTATTGGATCGAGTAGTTACGAAATTGTTAAAGCTTCTTTTTGTCTCTCTTATGCAGATATACATTTATAAAAATGTTAATAGTATTTGTCGTTTATAGAATGCCGTTTAAGGTAGTGTTCGGAATCTGATGTGTTTCTTTTTAAATGATCAATCATTAGTTTGCACCAAACCATCTATTAATAATCGATGTACATTGTGCTTTTGGGAACTTGAAATTAGTTTGCAGTTTTTAGGTATGTTGTTTTCAGCATTAACAATATTATATTATTAAACATTAAATAGATATATTAAAAAAAGTTTAAACGTTGTTTTTACAAATAAAACATATTTTAAATACATGTACATTGGGTATATATTGTTTGACTATAGCATGTAAATACTATATATCATTTGTGTATTAAATACAATGTAAATCGGTTGGGTTTGTGTGCATGCGCACGCGTGTGTGTGTATGTGTGTGTGTGTGTGTGCGTGTGCGCGCGTGCGCGCGTGTGTGTGTGTGTTTTCATTTCCAAAATTATTATTGACATTTCATTTTAAGCTGAATTTCAACTCTATATTATGCATGTTCAAAATCCTTTGTAAATATCAACCAAAGTGACGAGAGAGCAACGTTTGAAACTGACCGACTTTCTAAATTTACGACAATAAAGTTGTCAGTGTCATTGGATAGAATCCGAAAACAGCGGAAGTCAGCCATAATCAACAATGTTTTCCCAAGCGTTGACCCTTTGCATCAACGATTAATTTACTAAGACACTGTTATTGTACAATTTGTTGCGCGACCGATTATTCTCCTATAATTTTAGTCACTTTGGCAGGCGCCATTTACACCGGCGACCCATCGCGCTGCGCTCCATTTGCAGTGCCAAGCTCCGTGTCAGAGGTCAGCGATTTATGACCAGTCTATGTGTGGTGGCTATAAATAACATTTGACGGGGAAAAAAAGAAAGACACACAACGCATTGGCCTCATGTTTACGACACTGGCTCTAAAAAGTTTGTTTTGTTTAAAGACACCACTAAAGAAATTTATTTATTAATCATGGGCTATTGGATGTCAAACATTTCGTAATTTGAACATAGAGTCTTAAAGAGGAAACCCGGTACATTTTTCCATTAGTAGCAAGGAATATTTTAAAATTGCACCATCCGAAAGACAGAATAACACATACCACGGCCTTTGGTATACTAGTAGAGACCGCACCGGAAGACTGGTAGCGCCACTCACATCCGTTACACCATTGCCTAATGCAAGGTTTGAAAAGCACATGTTAGTTAACGTCTATAAAACATTTATTGTTTAATATTGGAAGAATACCAGTACTTGTAACAGGTATAAAATACATTGATAAAACTTTATAACAAATCTAGAACTTGTGTCACTTGCCACTTTACGTTTTATTCAGTGGCAAAGTGAAAAAGAAGCGATATCGCATTTAATTATTGAAAAATAGTGTTGTCGTTATTGCAAGTATTTATTTTTGTGAGGTAATTATATTTAATTTATTACTCTTGCAGTACATGACAAAATTTAGATGTTTTGATTTATTGTATAACTGTGATCGCCCGTTAACAACATCTTCCTGTTTGTCTGTTGACTACAATCCAAGATGGCGGATATTTGTTTACATTTTCAATGATTTGTTATTATGAATACATTTATTGTGGCCCTGACACATCTGTTGTTAGGGAATCACATAAAAATAATCCCTATAACCACATCTTTATAATTAAGGGATGTAGGACAAAATGTCACTGGAAAAAATGTCAAGTCAAAATATCAACTATTAAAGTGGAAGGAAGGAAGGAAATGTTTTATTTAACGACACACTCAACACATTTTATTTACGGTTATATGGCGTCAGACATATGGTTAAGAACCACACAGATATTGTGAGAGGAAACCCGCTGTCGCCACTTCATGGGCTATTCTTTTTCGATTAGCCCATGAAGGGATCTTTTATATGCACCATCCCACCGACAGGATAGTACACACCACAGCCTTTGTTACACCAGTTGTGGAGCACTGGCTGTAATCAATTAAAGTGGTATCCAGGTAAAAATGTCAACTTTGACATTATACTTAATGTGTAAAAAAAAATTAAAATTAAAATCCTAACCATGTATTCTACGACTTTTCGTTTCACCAATTAAACCACTGTTTGCACACCTTTGACAGCACTAAATTTCTCAAATTGTCCAAAACCTAACATGGATACATCTAATTTTTATTTCTTTAATGCTCTAACCTTTTTTTCCTCTCAAAGACCCTCTTTCATAAGTCATCAAACTTCTCTCTATCTCTCATTATAAAAACACACACATTAGTTGACATTTTGACAGAGATACATACACATCTCTCTTGGTACACATTTTGTCCTGGACGACTGGTGCACCTTTACTCTGTATAATTTTGAATGCTGTGATACATGTCCTCTTACATATTGAGGTAACGAATGTGGACTCTGTATACATGATATGCGGGTAACATGAGGAGACATGTAGCACATGACGATGATGGCAATGTTCATTTGTAATGCACAAATGAGTTTTATTACATTCCACATGTTGTATGATATATGCTTATGCAACAAAAATGGCCGTTTTCTTATGTTGAACCCTTTTGGGGAGTGGATGGGTATTATAATGACCAATTAGTCGATTATACTGATTATATTAATGGTACTGAAGGTATTTTATTTGAAAATAATGAATACATTCCTACAATTTTGAGTGTGCCAAACCTTTTGGGTTTTTTTTTTTTTTTTTTTTTTGCAAAACGGAGTTACCTACCATGATTACAATTTTTTTTGGGGGGGGGGGGTCAGGGCTAATTGAATTGTTGTTTTTTTGAATTTTTAAAATTCTTTTAAAGGTATTTCTTCAGTATAGCAAACAATCAATATCATTCTTGTCATATTTAAAAAATGTCCGCGGTCCCTAATACTAGTCGTGGTGCACTGGCTGGGACGAGAAATAACCCAATGGGCCCACCGACGGGGATCGATACTAGACCGACCGCGCATCAAGCGAGCTCTTTACAACTAGGTTACGTTCCGTCCCTCATCGGCTCTAAAGCTGATACAAGTAAAGTATGCAGTAGGTGCTGGGTTCAAATCCCTCCACCGGCTCTCATCTAGTGTAAGTTTAAACGAAACATTGTGGAATGTAAGGCCACTAATTACATCGCATCCCCGTCTCGGGTCAAATTCTGACCAGAACAGAAATCCCCTATAATAATAGCATACGTGTTTGCCCAGAACAGTATGCTTGAACCTTAGCATTATATAAGCAGAAAAAGGAAAGTTTTACCATTAATCTATATCCGGCTGTCAGTACGTTTATGCATCAGCTGTCAGATGACTTCACTCATTCATTTTAATAATATTCGTGCTTGTAACCAACGTATTGCTCTAGTTCACTGTCCTAGACACATACTCAGCTATTCGTCAAGAGCAACTATAAGATGTGCACCCCTGGGGCAGGATATACTCACCTTTCACAAACACCTGATATAATCACTGTTTTGTCAGTTATAATCATAATAGCATGATGCATGCTACTGTGGTCTGTTAGAGTGTACCAATACCTCTGTTAGGGTTACATTAGACCGTGTATATCTGTAAATTTTTATTTTTATTTTATATATATATATATATATATATATATATATATATATATATATATATATATATATATATATATATATATAATGATTTGTCTATTTTATAGTTATATCTTATGTTCAATGGCTTTTACAGAAGTCTTCACTGAAAATTAAAATGTGGAGGTTTCGTCAGTGATTCATGAGTGCATGTCATCACAGCTATCTAAATATCCACCGAGTTCTGTCCTGTGCAGGTTTAGATTTGTCATTCCATTCTTGGAGGTTGTGCAGTCATCCTGCAGACAAAATAGGCATGATATATTGTCCGTAGGCGTGGCAGGGCTATTACCCTAGAAACGAAGCATCTGACAGTGATTCATGGGAGAAGTCGACTCACGACGTTGTTAAAACTTCTTTTTGACTCTGCTTTTTGCAGAGATACGATTTTGAATATGATAATTGTTTCGTCATTCAGAATAGATGGTTACAGGTTAGTGTCTAGAGAAAGAGGAGTCGGTAATGAGAAGATTTTTTTTTTTTAAGTGTCCTTATACCTCTATCTTCTAAGCTGTACCCTAAAGCTAGATTTATACTTCACTGCCTACTTTTGTTGTCGTGTAGTTAGTTGACTCGCCCAGTCCTCCTGTTCAAACCTAACTCTAATTTTTCAGTGAATTCAGCGCAGTTTTAACACAGTTCATATTAAATTTTGGTGCGCGTTCGTTCAACGCTATTTCGTTTACCTAATTTAAAATTATTATTTTTAGTTTCGCTTGAAGTCAGCAATCAAAGTATGAATTGGCCTCAACTCCACGTTGAAGCGAATACTGTGATACACAGAACACAGATTGCATATATGACTGGTAACATTGGTACTTTTGTTCTGTCGTGTACTGTAGGAATCGGTATACTTATTCTCCGTATAGCCGACAATGGTATTTACTGCAAGAACAACACCATTTCGCATGCCGGTGGACGATTCTGTAGCCGACCAATGGGTTTAACGGGCGGGGAGCTGTCATCGGGTTGCCGGTAGAGGGAGTCATTCATTAGGATCTCTCACGAAATGCGCTCGACTGGTGCCTACAACAAATGGCGTGATGACAGAGCTCGCACCTAACGATTTTAACAAAGCCATTGGCACCCGTTTTCTGGCTCAAGTCGTCAGGCTGGTTGTGTGCGAACTTCTGTACTGGAACTGCTGTGATAAATATCAGGGCTAGAAGAGACAGAAAAAAAGACTACAAATGTTAGGGTGGATGGATAGATGGATAATGGATGATTGGATTTAATAGCTTTGTGGGTGGTTGAATTGGTGGGTGGATGGATGGATGGATGGATAGATGGATGGATGGATAGATGGATGGATGGATAGATGGGTGGATGGATAGATGGATAGATGGATGGTTGGATTTAATAGCTTTGTGGGTAGTTGAGTTGGTGGGTGGGTGGATGGATGGATGGATGGATGAATGGATGGATGGACCGACATGCAGAAATTCCGTTTTATCTTGTCCTGTCACGATATTTGTATATTAGCTGCCAAAACCTGCCATAGCATTCTTAAATATCGAAAATCCCTTTTATATACTATCAGATGATTTATGTATAATATTTTAAATGTATATATCTTTATTGTTTTATTTGTGCTGTCATTGTTTTACCTCTACTATATTGGGTTGTTTACTTTATTGTCTTTTAGATACGTTTATCGAATAATCTCTCATAACTCAGTATAGAGTGGTTCATTAAAATTTTATAATTTATATTGCTTGTATTTATATGCTAAATTTTATTCTGTTGTAATGAGGTGAAACTTTGATGAACTATATGTCTGTCTGTCTGTCTGTATGGTTCATGGACAAACGGACGGACGGGCATACGGAGTGTGGCTAAATGGATGCATGAATGAACTTATTAACTTCTAGATATTGTATTTTACTGTCAATATGACACACATGTATGACCCACACCACAGGGCACTTGGTACACTAGAAAACTGACAGAAGTGAAAGGTTTTAGTTGTTATATATATATATATATATATATATATATATATATATATATATATATATATATATATATATATATATATATATATATATATATACGGTATATATTTTATTTTATTTTATTTTATTTAAATTGGGGGTAGGGCTTTTTATTAATTTATTTTGTATTGTATCATGATATGTAGACATCATTAGCAACGTCATCTCGTTTTACGTTAGCATTTCAAGACGGTATACTGGTAGATTTAAGAAAACTGTCTGCCGGATGAGCTGTTAATGCTCGCGTGTTGATGGTGATAGTAACGGGTGTGAATCGTGAAGAAGTACCTGTGTAGATAATGGCGTTGATTGGTTTTCATATCCATTGTCAGCACTTTGGTGAACCCCGGTATATCTATCGTTGCGCCCTCCATCAGAATAACAAATGTTATGGGTCCAGTCACACAGAATTATACCACGTGGTCACTTGGAAAAATTATTTTTAAAATATGAAACTGGCTTTGCAAACATAATAAACAAAACCTATTACCAACTAAGTCAGCTATATTAAAATATAATTAATAACCCACCTGTCAAATATAATTGTTTAAATTAATGCATAACTTATCACAGAATTAGAAGTCTATCATTTCATTGGTTAGTTGTATATGGCTACTATCTAATGAGTGAATGCATGAATGAGTGTATGTACTAAAGATAGTATACTAATACATTTATTAATTGAAATCTCAGTTTAATTTTGCATAACATTTGCATTTTGGTATATTATTATTTTACGTATTGTATAGCCATATTGACATTTGGGATAATTATTGTTTTTATAACTACTTTAATTAAATTTTAAAATAAGAAATCGACTTTACAAATTTAATTAACAAAACCTATTACCAATTAAATCGGCTATATTAAAATTATTATAATTAATAACTAAGCTATCAACTATATCTGTTTTAATGTATTCTACTTTTGCACTCACAACGTATCACAAAATAGGAAACCTACAAACTTTTTATACTGTGATATTGTCGTCTGCTAATCATTTCATGCTTTACCGGAAGGAACAGTAAAGCTAATTTATATACCTGTCTGTGCAGTGAATAGTAAATAGACCAAATAGCTGCAATCTCCATTAAAGAAGAATTTGCTAAGTTGTGTCAATGGCGTATTTCAAATATCAGTTTGACGTTTATATGGAGGTTTGGTACATCAACGACGTGAGATGACCATTCGGGAATTTCCGTAACGGCATTTACCGCAGACGTTTAACCTACTCGGCCGAGAAATCAAAACATACCAAAGGAACGTAAGATCGTTGAAGCCATTATATTACATAGGGTTACTGTGAAAATGGAGACTTTTAGAGTAACTTGACTTCATTTGAAGTGACGTACCAGTTTTGGATCTGCAGTCTAGTAGAAAAAGCAACCAGGTCATGGGTTTTTGGATCAAATTCATAGGCTCTGTTAGTTAAAAGAAATAACAAATTAAGCCTGCAATAAATGTATCGTCTTGTTAAATAAATATATATATGTGTGTATATGTATATGTATATGTATATTTATCATGCAACCATGCTTCCTATTAACCTGATATCCTCTACCTAATAATTCGAAGTGTTATCATGTCACTAGGAAATAAATTGTGCGCATGACGGATGTTTGCTAAATTTTCAGGTAGGTAGTTTTCTCAGTTTCAAACGTCCATTTACGGCAATAATTGTTGAACTGCATAAATAAATATAACATTTACATTTCCTGTAACGTCAAATTAACTTTTATTTTTCAATTTTCCATTATTGGCTCCCATCCGGAACTAGCCAGCGTTTTGAATTAAAGATTTTGAAACAAAAACGCAAGCTTTCTGCAAAGAATGTGTACATTGCAACGCCGTCTGACGTCACAGTCACTAGCAGCCAGTGATGTAAGATCTTCAGGCCACACATAAACTTGAGTTTATTTTCACAGACACAACCGACTTTGAAGTATAATCAAAGTATTTATTTAAAATTAGGAAACACATAACTTTTAGGCTGGCTATGCCATTCCCAAGATGCTTTTGGGCACTTGCTATTGTCAGACTTCCTGTAGTAGTTTCTACACGATAAAACTAATTACATGATAAAAAAATATCAGGTTACTACGTTTTGATATAGCGGTTATTTGGGTCGGTTCAATAACGGTGTAACAGGCTCGCTGAAGTTCGCCTGTTACACCATTATCTAAACCTCGCCAAATAACCACGATATCAAAACGTAGTAACCTGATATTCTATATGCATATGTATATGGATATGCATACAGACAGACAAACACACACACACACACTCACAGGCAGACATACAGACAGACACACACACATACACACACAGACAGACAGAAACGCGCACACACACAGACACACACACGCATACACACACACCACACACCACGCACCACACTCGTTGAACACCCTTTATCCTGGGCACTTCGAAATGCAAAGCGATGCACGTCCCATTTACTGGTAGTTGCCAGTGAAACTGCAATGTTAACAAAATGACATGTACGAAATACGACATAAAGGGTCACGTTATCACATTATACGTTAACATTTGACCCACGCTGCATGTCATTTGACCCACGCTGCATGACATTTGACCCCGACTGCATTACTTTTTACCCCGACTGCATGTGCAGTATTTGTTCAGAAACGTTTGTGTTCTGTAATAATAAAGTATGTGCCAATTTTTTAAAACAAATGATTTTGACTGTTGGTGCGCAATTTATCGGTCCGATAGTTGTGCTTGTGTATGGACACACACACGAACACCAGTCACTGTGGAAATTAGTTTCTATAAAAAAAAAATGGCGATTTAAGAATTTAGAATTTATGAGGAAAATCGAAAATATATTTGTAATGTTAAATTATTTTTAATGCCAAAAAAAAAGAAGAAGAAGGATGCAATCCGCTTTGAGATCAGCATTAGCTACATCCGTTTTAATTTTATAATTTTATACTCTAGGAGTTGGATTCCGTTTGAACACTATTTGACTGACCTTAGCACTATTTCCCCGTTTTAATGAAAACATTATAATAGTACCCTAATTTGGTTTTCATATCAACTTTTTTCAAGCTTATATCCAATTAAGATTCAAGCACGCTGTCCTGGGCACACACCTCAGCTATCTGTCTGGGCTGTCTGTCCAGGACAGGGGGTTGCTTGTTAGTTGTTAGTGAGAGAGAAGAGAGTGTAGTAGGCTTGCACCTATCCATTGAGTCGTTAAAAACTCGCTCTGGGTGGGAGCCGGTACCGGGCTGCGAACCAGCCTCATGTCTGATGGCCTAACCACGACTCTGCCGAGGCCGGTAGCACCCTATTATAATTTACCTAAGCAGACAATACAGTGACTCGGAAGGAATGCAACAACACTGGAACCACTGTCTGATCAAAGAAATCTCGTGTTTGATATTTTGCACGGGACGAATGATCGACGAAAACCGTGGAGTGAGATGCAAGATTTAACTATTTGTGTTGTAACGTAGACTGACAATCACGCCCCCTACATCCGCTCGGGTCGGCATTAAAGGGTTAATCTCAACAATAAAACATGCAGTGGGAAACTTATCAATAGAATAAATATTTCTGATTCACAGATGTCTGGAATTGCACGTGCATGATACACACCTGGTTGAGTGTTATTGTTTCTGTGTGTGTAAGCATCGACTTGTTTTTGAGGTGTGAAAACTAATCGCTATAGGTATGTACTTCCGGTGTGAAAGGGGGGCCCCAGTGACATGAGGTGAAATGCCACGGGAACTTTTGGGGAGGTTTGGAGGGGGATCGTAAATTTTTTTTTTTTTTAAATTATATAATAAAAATTACAACTATCGCAAAATTTAGGGGGGCCAGGCTCCTGCACCCCCCACCCCCCTAGATCCGCCTCTGACATATACCAAGTTTATTTCACACGCTGCGAACTGTACCAGTTCGATGACTATTTAATGGTTCGATAATCGATTCCGTCTAATTGTGACAATAAAAAGGATTCCAATATATGTTTCTGTAGGTCGAACTACCTGATGGGTCGAACACCGACGGGATTCGAGCCAACGGGATAGATATATAGATAGTAAACACAGTAGAAGGGAAGAAAGAAACCCGCAGCGACAGCACAAGATTATTTTCGATTAGTAGCAAAGAATCTCTTGTGTGCTTTTTCTTGATCAGTTGTTTACCCCATTACCATCATTCTTTCTGAAATGAATTGCCATGTGCTATTCGGTCTGGGGAAAAAGCACACAAGAGATTCTTTGCTACTAATCGAAAATAATCTTGTGCTGTCGCTGCGGGTTTCTTTCTTCCCTTCTACTGTGTTTACTAACTTACATTTTTTATATATATATATATATATATATATATATATATATATATATATATATATATATATATATATATCCCGTTGGCTCGAATCCCGTCGGTGTTCGACCCATCAGGTAGTTCGACCTAACCATTCGGTCAACATCGTGTAAGTGTAACTTGGGACGTCGTTTTTGTTTCGAGCGTTGTGGTGTATTCGACCCTTCAGAAGGAAGGAAGGAATGTTTTATTTAACGACGCACTCAACACATTTTATTTACAGTTATATGGCGTCAGACATATGGTTAAGGACCACACAGGTATTGAGAAAGGAAACCCGCTGTCGCCATTCATGTGCTACTCTTTTCGATTAGCAGCAAGGGATCTTTTATATGCACCATCTCATAGACAGGATAACACATACCACGTTATTTGATACACCGGTTGTGGAGCATTGGCTGGAACGAGAAAGAGCCCAGTGGGTCCACACATGTACGTACGTACGTGTGTATGTATGTATGTATATATATATACATATATATATACACTAGTTGTATATATACTTGTATATGTATGTATATATATGTATGTATGTATGTATGTATGTATATGTATATTATGCATGTATATATGTCTATGTCTATGTATATGTATATAGACACACTATCATACAAAATTTCCCATCGTTGTAAAACTGGGTCGTACCTGCTTTCCGTCTATCAATAAGGTGATTCACCAAGTACAGACATTTGTTTTAGCAATGGTATAGTATCCACAATGCTCCGTATTTCAAGCTGACTGGCTGAATGCACTCTCGGTCACATGCTTTTTTGCATGTGTGGTGTTTATGAACTGCATAAAACAAATAAACGTGTCCTCCGTTTCACCTGTTACACCGCCAAACAGATGTGGGGTCTCACAACATGTTATGTAATTTTCCAGCTTTGTTGCCAACTTGTTCAGAGGTGCACGACCGTGTCAGATTGGTACAGGTATTCACTGACTAAACAGTTATCAATATTTTACAATTATGGAGACAGACAGACGGGCGGACAGACATAAATATTCTTTATTTACGCCCAGTTGAATGAGCGGTGAGATTGGGAGGGATTGGGATCGAATCTCCTGTTCCAAGCAAAATTTCTTCTTTTTTTAGAAATATAATTTCCGACGGGGCATGACCCGAAATACCCCCACCCCCACCCCCACGCTCTTAAAATGTCACTCACCAGTCCATATTGCCCCTGCCCAATTATCTGCACAGGGCCATGTTGTCATCTGAATATGTGCGACAATTAGAACATTGTACAACAATAAAAATTTAACAGCTTTTTTTAACGGATTTGCTCCCATTAGTCCTGTCTGTGGGATGGTGCATATAAAAGATCTGCTACTTGTGGACATTTTTCTTAGCGGATTTTCTCTCTAAGACTATATATCAGAATTACCAAACGTTTGACATCCAATAGCCGATGATTAATAAATCAATGTTATCTAGTGGTGTCCTTAAATAAAACAAACTTAAAAAAAAAGAACTTCTTGTTCCCATTTAGTTTTAAAAATCGACGCTAGTTTGACAGGACAACGTTGTTTAATGACAACCCAACACTATTATTGTTTTGGTGTTGTTTTACTGTATTCCGTTTCATTTAATTTTGAGTTTGTGTTCAATTGTTTTTGTTTTTTTTCATTTGTTCATCCCCCATACAATTAGAATTAGAAGTAGCTAGATTAATAACTGATTTGCCTAGATTTTTGTACTACGAAACTAGATTAGCAACACTTACATCGAGGTGTAAATTCAAAAAGCTTTGCATAATGTTTTAAAATAATGAAAGGTATCCCGATTTTATGGTACACTCTACAGTATCATACAATTAGTTCCTTATATAATGAAAAATCTTAATAATATTTCTTTACCCTCTGTAGGAACCAATTTACTTATATTATAGTCATTTATCCATTCGACAGTTGAACTTTAAAGCAATAAAATCTTATTTCCCTTGCGTATATTATTCATTTGACAAGATAATAGTAAATGTATTGTACACCAAATTAAGACATAGATGTAATGATTTAAAAGTTGACTTGTATCCACTTGGACATAGCACTGACGCTTCGTCTAGTTGTGAAAATCATTTTGTAAACTTTTTTTTTAAATGCATTTTATACGAAAGGCAAAGATGCATTATTTGAAATTCATTACCAAGATTTCAACCAATAAATTTACCATTGATTATAAATGGTAAAAATATTCTAACCAAAAATGACAATAAAAACAAATTTCATGTACATAAATATATAAATGAAACAAAACGTTATATTGTATGGTCGTTTTTTGTATAACCTATACGTAATGATGAGTTTGTGATACCTTGTTTGTGTTTTGTGTTTTGATTGTTGCAAACCCGCCATATGATTATCAGACACATAGAGAACTTCGTTGCTTTATTTTCTTTTTCTTTTTTTTTCTTCTATCTTTCTCTCTTTCAGTGATATTCATTTCTGATTATGTTTAAATTGCATAAATATATTACTGTCATGACGTGTATGCATTATGGAGAAGGCCTAGTAAGTTGGAAAACTTGTACCTAATCCATTTCTTTATAAAATACATGTATGTTTAAATCAATCATTCTTCTCTTTTATTTCTTCTCTTTTTTTTCTTTCTTTTTTTTCTTCTTTTTTTTGTTGGGGGTGGGGGGGGGGGGGGTATTTTATTTACTTGGTTCGTTCCTTCTTTCTTAGCTTCCTTCCTTCCTTTTTCCGTGTAATGATTTTTTTTAATTAATCAATCAATTAATAATAAATAAATAAATAAACATAAGCGTACGGGCTCCCATTTGTGTAGGGGGTGGGTGGGTGGGGGTGCATGCAGGTTTTTGCTAGAATTAAACGAAAATGAACGAATCTGGATAACAACATTTTGTTCATATTGGCATTGCTGCCAAATAGCTATATAGGGTTGCAAACGAATCACTACGCATTTTTACATGGATTACAACTCATTTTGCGGGTTGAATGATGGAAATACATGGTAAAAAGGCCTTAGGCTAGCATATTTTGCCCGAATATTTATATCATTTTTGCCAGAATTTAAGGATTTGAATGAATGAATGAATGAATGTCTAGCGACAGCCCAGCACGAGAAATACATCGGTTATTGGGTGTCAAACTATGGTAAATGCAAAACGAATGTGATGATCAACATCAAGATAATTCAACAGTTAAATTAAAACACCATGTAAATAAATGTGTAAAAAAATATAAATATCACAGATAGATACAATTAAAATTTAGAATAAAAGTCAGTATTACGTAGAAACTATAATATAAGTTCCGGATGCAATCGAAAGAATTCCATCACATGAATTTAAGGATTTTGCTCCAACACTAGGGATCTCTCGTACGCTTATGTAAATAAATAAATAAATAAATAAATAAATAAAATAAACATGACAAAAGCACCACATAAATTTTAAACTTATTTATTGCACCTTGATCCAACAATGGCGAAAGCTGATCCAATATGGCTGCCAGATAGATAGTCGTCTCCACGGAATAATGGCGATAAAGTGGTCATGACATTACATCTCCCAGTGGCGCATGACGACCATTAAGGTTCTTGTCTCCAGTTGGTGTGTTGTAAGATTACCACACATTATTACACACAGACAAAACAATTAAATAAATACCTGGGAAAACTCGGTCGATGTTTAAACTTTTTCAGACCTTGACCGTGCTACAATTATACACAGTACATTTCTGTTATAAAAGAGTGGCATAAATTGAAAGCAACGTGAAATATTGATACATTAATTTAATTCATAGAATGGTTGTAAGGTCGTGACAATTGTTTTTTTTAAATTAAATTAAATTAAATTAAATTAAATTTATTTTAATTTTAATTTTAATTTATTTTAATTTAATTATTCTATTCTATTTTATTCTTTTTATACTACTACTACTATATATATATATATATATATATATATATATATATATATATATATATATATAAATTTTAATAATTCATGTTTATATACATGGCAAAAATAAGAGTAAAATCTATCCAAATGGCTCCCCATTGGTGGGTCCATTGGGCTATTTCTCGTTCCAGCCAGTGCACCACGACTGGTATATATCAAAGGCTGTAGTATGTGCTATCCTGTCTGTGGGATGGTGCACATAAAAGATCCCTTTCTACTACTGAAAACATTGATCGGGTTTCCCCTCTAAGACTATATGTCAAAATTACCAAATGTTTGACAACCAATAGCCGATGATTAATAAATCAATGCGCTCTAGTGGTGTCGTTAAACAAAACAAACAAAACTATCCAAATGGCAAAACACAAAAATAATCTGCAAAAAGAAAGCAAACGGCTTTACATCCAATCCGTATTGTTATTGTAAAGGCGACGATACGCGTTCATGTTACAATACACCGATCTTTATTAACACCCCACTGTGCCGGAAACACTAACACTTAGAAACCGGTGATAGGTCATCATCGAATACTCGTCATCTACGTTAAACACTTTAGCCGACGGCAAACACTGCGGAGCAGTCTTTGGAAAGGCAGATCAGAAACCTTGGTGCAAAAGTTTCAACACAAAAACTGGATAAAAAAAAAAAAAAAAAAAAAAAAAAAAAAAAAAAAAAAAAAAAAAAAAAAAAGTTCTATAACTGTATAACCGAATTTAATATAATGACAATGGTGTGTTATTATTGAAATACTACTTTGTTTTCTTGCCGTAATATAATTTCCAGGAAAATACACATTAATTTGGCATCGAATATATCACACGGGACGGGATTTAGCTCAGTCGGGTGAGGGCTTGCTTGAGGTGCTTGCGTTGCAGGATCGAATCACCTCTATGGATCCATTCAACTGACTGGGGATTTTGGGGTTCCAACCAGTGCACCACAGCTGGTCAAAGGCCGTGGTTTGTGTTTTTCTGTGGGAAAATGCATATAAAACAAAAAGATCCCTTGCTGCATTAAGGAAAGTGTTTTCTCTGATGACTACGAGTCAGAATTACCAACTGTTTGACATCCAATAGCCGATGATTAGTCATAATGATCACCGGCATATCTGAAAGTAGCACCGCAGATACCAGTTTCTAACAATTACTTTAAATTAACCCTAGGTGGAAGCGCAAGGGTCGAACATAATTTAGGAGTTGTTTTGTGTTTTGTCTTTTATGTTTTGTTTTGTTTTGTTTTGTTTCGGTGTTGTTCGGGGAGGGGGTTGGTTTTATTTTTTTTTTTCATTATTATTATTATTATTATTTTTTTTTTTTTTAGGTGGGAGGGGTGCTTAATTGTTTGTTTGATTTTTTGTTGTTGTATTTTTTAATGTTTTTTTTTTTTTGGTTTGGGTTTATTTTGTGTGTTTTTGTGCCTGTATTAAAGCTAGGTTTTGTTGATAGAATACTAAATTTTGTGTCCTTTAGATACTACAGCATTTTATAAATGGTATGTAATGGACACTGACTTTTAGCCTTACTGCAGTATAACAAGGTATCATGCATTATATTATAAATAACATTTCTTGCACATGGCTATTTGCAAAATCTTTAAAGGTGTATTTTAATTACTTAACCATTCCTTTATATACAGCCGTTTATTTTAAGTCACATAGAATTGTATTAATATTCTATCAACTGTTTTTAAAATCTTTATTTTAAACAGCATTTCTGTATTTCTTCAGCACCATATCACGTGCAGCAAAAGTAACCAAAAATATAGCTAGTGATTAAAGACAGACACTGTATATGGGACTAACTGCTGTCATTGTCATTTCCTTCTGTATTAAAAAAACAAACAAACAAACAAACCCTTCAACCCCCCCCCCCCCCCCCCCCCCCCCCCCACACACACACACACAGACACACAAAGCTTAGTGTTTGTTTCTTTAAGTTCCCGTTTAAATCTCGGATCATAACAATAGTTATATTATAGATCACTGTCCATGTTCATCTGTATGCATGAGTTGAACTTCACCCTGAATCAGTTTCTATTAGTTTTTGTTATTTTTAACATAATTTGTTGCTGCTTAGACCATGGATACAAATGTAAAGCAGTGATTCGGAGCTCCCAACCCCGACACTGCTATATGATTTGGAAAAATAAATATGTATTGAAAAAAAAAGTTTTGGGAATCCATTGGAATTTCATGATCTTAAGGCAGAGATGAATGTTACTTGCAGAATGCAGGGAATTGCATTTCAGGACATCTAGTTTTCAAAATGTTACGGGGGAGCATACATCCGAATCATCTAGAAACTTTGCTTTGCGCCCTCGATTTCAGTCAGCCCCCTCCCACCTCACCCAATTTCTACTTGCTTCCGCCATGCCTAAAACTGGAGGAACATTTTCCCCCACAATCGATTATGTATTTTTATAATCGATTATCACTTCTGTAGGGCCAAACCGATTTTTTTTCGATTGTAATCGATCATTTTACGATACTGGGCTATAAACCATATATTAATTTATTTTCTTGGAGGGGGGATGTAAGTATATATCATATATATATATATATATATATATATATATATATATATATATATGTATATATATATATATATATATATATATATATATATATATATATATATATATTACTTGGCTTTTTGGGGGGGGGGGGAGTGTGTGTGTGTGTGTTTAAAAAAAAAAAATTATTACATACATTTATGCCGCTTTCGTTTAGTTCACACCTGCGCGAGTTGCAACTAGCTATATCGGGTACCATATCACTCCGCGTACTGTGATCTCGGCTTATCTCGCGAGACCGGCGTTTAGCTGACGCTCATATCGTGAAGCCGTAATACACAGTGACAACGACTGTAACGGACGGAGTTCACACTGATAGCACGGCTTTTGATTGAGCTCTTCGTGTCAGGAGTTCCCGCAAAAAGGCTATCAAATAGAAATATGATCTTGTAACTTGCCATTCAGTTTTATTGATGTCGTGGTTTCCGCAGAGCGCCGGTAAAGCGTAGGCACATACTAGTAAGTAGGCTGTCCGTGATATTACAGACATAGTATAGTTGGGGAAAATTAAAATAAATGCCATCCATCCACCCATCTATCTATCCATCCAAGCAATACGAACCCATTCATCCATCCATATTTTTGTTTACCTCATTCAACCTCACACACCCTATCCACACATTTAATCCATTCACCCATCTGTCCCTATTCATCCATCCATTTACCCATCCGCCCGTCGGTCAGTCAGTCCATCCGTCCGTCCGTCCGTCCGTCCAACCATCCATCCATCCATCTATCCTTCAATTTATTATCACACACACACACACACACATACACACACACACACACACACATCCATCAACCCATTCATTTAATCCCTCCATCCATCTACCCATTCATTCATCCATCGTTCACTTTATTCATTATGCATTGTGTGACATCAAAATAGTTTAATCAAAATAGAAAAACAACAGTGTTAGTTTTCAAATCGGCGAGAAAGCAAAGAAATGTTTTTTCACCGATTCCTCAGCACATTTTAAACAACGGATTTTTGTTGTCCAACCTAGGGGGATTTTGATACTTTTAAGAGAAAAAACCCGCTACCTCCTACCGAACAGCAATAAAGGATATTTTATTATGGACTTTCCCACAGACAGGACAGTAGATACCATGACCTTTGGTGTAGCAGTCCGGATACACTGGATAGGACGGGGGGTTGGATCGACAGAGGGACGGCTGTGGGAGTAAGGGTTATTTTATTATGGAGTTTCCCACAGACAGGAAAGTACATAACATGACCTTTTAGTATAGCAGTCGGGAGACACTGGATGAGACGAGGTTCGGGGTAGGGAGAGAGGACCCATTGGATCGACCAAGTGGGAGTCAATCCTACGAAACATATAACCTCAGGCGTGCACTCTACAACAGAGCTACATCCCCCCCCCCCCCCCCCCCCCCCCCGTCCCTAATCGTAAAGAATGAACGGGGCAGAACAAATAGTACAAGCTGATACGGAAAGAATGTATCTTTAAAGCCTATTAAAAGATACGGAGTTGTGGACCGAGTGATCTCCCCATTTAAACAAATGACTGAGTTTTATCTCACCAAGTTGTCATTCTGCAGTGGAACCCAGCCGAGTGAAAACACGCAAGTTTTAATGCAATTCAAACTTGTCTTCATATTATCACTTCGCCTGCTGGGCAAAGGAGGCTGAAATGTTGGAAACAATTTGGCATCATGTCGCAAGCGGAATTTAAACCTGTTTAAATATGTTAGAAATAATCTCTAATGTATAGGGCGTGTGCCCGTATAATGTAAGAGGGGAAAAAGAACCCAACAACATAATGACCTCAATTCTGCTATCTTAAACCATTCAAAAAAAAGAAAAAAAAAAAAAACGAGAAAAAAATCCTCATACAAACCTATAGTTTGTACCATCATTCTGTGAAAATGTTAGTTTTTTGTAAATAATTTCAGCATGGTTTACCGTAAGACGAAAAGTTAAAGTTTTTAGGAAATAACATAAAAATGCTATTTTTGTGTGCAATTTACAAATCAATTGGCTGAGAAATAAATAAGTTGTAGTAAATTGCATGGCATGAAAAAAGGCGTTCTCTGTGGGACTGACTCTAGACTCACTGACACATTAATGTGAGTGAGAAAGAAAAAAGTTTTTAACGATTTTAAATGTAATTTGCCATTTGTTCTTTTTGATTGTCAAAATAATGTTTTTAATTTAATGGTAGACAAAACTTGATTTTTGTTTTCTTCTCAAGAAGCATAAACTGGGCTATAATTTGTAACAACAATATTTTATTTATCTCAGACATGTTCCATTTTGTTGTTACATTACCTCCCAACTTTTCAGACATTTCTATGCGGAAGTCCATTTAATCTGGGACTCAAAGGAGGCTTCAAATTTTTTAAAAACTTGACA
This sequence comes from Gigantopelta aegis, assembly GCF_016097555.1. NCBI lineage: Eukaryota > Metazoa > Mollusca > Gastropoda > Neomphalida > Peltospiridae > Gigantopelta > Gigantopelta aegis. Next base: position 61,669,786 of record NC_054701.1, on the reverse strand, counting down.
AATTACCATTCGTTAAATTAAAGCAAATATATTGAAATTAGATTTTGAAAAATCTGATAAACTATAATCTGCCAACTAATATCTCATGTAAATTGTTTAGCACTCTGGTTGAACCTGTTGCCCTATATGGCAGTATGGGGTGCCAATTATATATCTTTAAGAAACATAGACACATTTCTGCCTGAAAAACTGCTTTTAAAATACTGTAAACATACACTACAAAAAAATTAGAATGCCCTCAATTGGATTTCAAGAGCTGAATTTGGCTTATATCCTATTCTAATGAATGTTGTAAAACGAATGGTGAACTTTCACTCCCATATGCAAAAAACTAAAAATATTCTACTGTAGTATGCTTTTAAAGAAAGCATGGCTTTAGAAAGAAAGAATATTGGTTGGCTTCACAAATTACATTCATGTATCGACCACTTAGTTCTAAACAGAAGTATTATTAACAGCCCAAACTATCTAATAAAGTTACTAAAGAATTTTTATCAAAAACATTTCCAAGAAAGTCTACATATATTATTATAAAAAAAGACAAATAGCACTGGCAATAAAATGAGAACTTACTAAACTCTCAAACAGGAAATATACTTAGAACCATATCTAATTCATTGCTTAAACCCAGATCATAGAAAACATTTCTCTAAACTCCGTCTAAGTGACCATAACTTGAAAATTGAAACTGGCAGGCATACAAAACCATATACTCCTCTTGACCAGCGTCTCTGTGATGAATGCAATGCCATTGAAGATGTTCGTTTGTCTGTGTGTATGTGTGTGTGGTGGGTGTATTACTATATTTTTTAGTTTTTTAATTTAATTTAATTTTAAATAATAATAATAAAAAAATGCTTTATATGTCCTAAAACCGTAAGTGTTCCTTGCGTAAACGAAGTCGTTGTAATATCAATTAGTCAAGATTCCAGCTTAGTACTGTGGCTTTTTTCAGTCATAATATGAATGGAAAGCCCAAGCGTAATTTACTTTTGGTGGTCTAACAAAACTTAATTAGGTTACGTTCATGGCGGCACGTTTTCAGGTTTGATATTTGTTGTGTCCGACACGGGGTTGTCATCGTGTCATAGTTGGCACTCTTCAGCGCTGGAGGAAAATAACTCGACGTGATTAAAATTGACTCTAGTGTCTCGGGAGATAAGAAACATGGTTGTTTAGGGTTACGTGGCAAGGCACGCTGGACTGTATTTTGACGTTTTCGCTAAACGAAGGTTTATGTTTAATGAGAAATTGATTATATTAAAACCTGTTGTCGCTTGTAGATAAGAGCAACATGTTCCTGGTATCTTATCATTTAGTCCTGGCGATGCTGATGTATTACATATTTTGACCATGCCGCAGTATATCTCTCTATCACGCGTGTTCATCTATATAATACAAATAGTGTACGTTTACGTTGGTGTCAGTTTCTACTGAATGTAATGTCACAATGTAAATTTAAATCAAGATAATAAAAAAGAAGAGGGAGAGGCCAAAGTTTTAATCCTACGATGCCAAATTATTTTATTTAAATATATGCGGTCTGTGGGAAGTAGATATCCAAATCCAAACGTTTTTTCCATGCCCACATACATTAGGTTCAGGCAAGTCCATCCTGGGTATGACCAGTGGCCTGCCCCAGGGTATGAAGTAGATTGCTGAAATTTTAATTTATAACTCAGTTCGTCTAGCGTATCTATCGTAGGCCCACATTTTAAAGGAACTATCCTCATTTGTCATACCTAGCAAGACTTCCGTTTGTTCCCCCAACAAAACAAATACACCTCCTGCTTTTTCCTTCTTTTAAAAAACAAAACAAAAACAAAATAAAAAACACAACACTATCTTACCTTAACATATTTTAAATATAAAGCATTAGGGACCTATACGGATAAATACATTTGGGATGACCTATGCACGAATGATTTCAAATTTCGTTTGGTCGTTGGGAGAAATAATAAAGTCGTACGTTCGAAATACTTTTGACACTAATCGATCTTAAAATACTACGAAACGTTACGATGTCCAAGAAATGCATTGATTACATATTCTGAGCAAAAAATATATAAGTGAATTGTAATTTTAATAATGTAAAAATAGGCCTATAATTTTATTTACCGGCAACCTTTTAAAATTGTTACAAACTCAGGATAGTCCCCTTAACATACCAAGTCTTACACTAGACCAACTACTAATATGACGACTACTGCTGCTACTACTACTACTACAGCTACTACTACTGCTGCTGCTACTACCACTACTACAACAACTACTACAACAACTACTACAGCTACTACTACAGCTGCTGCTGCTACTACTACTACTACAGCAGCTGCTACTACTACAACTACTTGTACTATAATAACAAGCAGCATAGATGATATTTTATTCGTCGATCCCAAATCTCACTTGAACTAGAGTCGCACCTAGCCAGGGTAATGTGTGTGTGTGTGTGTGTGTGTGTATGTGGGTTACACTTTTGGGGGGCAAGCGACTGTTACCTAATTGTCTCCTGTTCCGAAAAGTACATAACGTGCACTTTTAGTTTCAAAGTGTCCTTAGTGTCTTGCCGAAGGTCATATATTCGTGCCATAATTCTGTTTTTACTACATCCCAGCAGGCCCGAAGAAACGACATCTGCAGTGTGTGTTTGGGGGGAGGGGATGCACGATCTCTAGATGAGAGGGGAACAATATCTACTGGCACATGCCAGATTTTTTTGTTTATCTTCATTTATATAGAATTAAAAAACCCATACATTTTCATCGTGTGAGAGTGCAGTCCATACCCCCTTCCCCCCACCCACCCCCACCAGTTCAGGACTACGGGCCTGCCCAATTGTTAGGCTACGTACGGCAGTGTACGCACAGCGAGTTCGTTTACCTTCCTTTCATTGCTTCCCACTACCTTTTGGCAGTAATGGCTGTTCCCGTGTTCTCCCAAGCAGGCAGAAGAAACAGAAGTTGTGTTGAGTGAAGACGTCATGTAAATTGGCTGGGGGAACTTTCAAATGATTTTTCATTGTGACAGTCTGCAAAACTGGAATGCTCCCGATGTGAGTTTCAAAGCAATTACATGTCTTGTAGGACCATGTAAAATCACATATTTCACGCCCGATCTCTTCCTAATTGGCTCTCCCGAAATTTATTGTTCCGTCTCATTTCAAACAATATGTTTTACTACTTTGTTATTTGGTGCGCATTGAGAGTCAAGTGCACAGATAAAGACTGGTGTACCAATATGGTGCAACTAAATCTTTTTTAAAAACATTCGGATAAGCTGTGGATTCCTAAAATGTTGTATACTAAACAGCATTTTGCTTTGCTTTTAAAATTCCAGGTTAGCAAAACCAAGATGACCCCCCCCCCCTCCCCCCAACCATTTACGTGTTTTAAACGTTCTTAACAAACGGTAGAAAATATTAATAATAAAAAATAAAAAAAACCCAGCATAAAGCATTTGACATACATACATGATAAAAGTCTGCGTTCGTTTTCAAGAAAACCAACTCAATAAAGATGTCAAAAGCATATATATTTTATTAAAAAACCCTAGAAAGAAGCATACTGCCTATACTGAACAAAATTAACGGCCAGTCTGGTCTAGTCTAATGTAATACGAAATAGCAAATTTTGATCAGAGATGACTTCCAAACACTGATTCAGTACACTGGACCCGTTATGCATAAAAAAAAGCTTGCAGTGCGTGTGTGTGTGTGTGTGTGTGTGGGGGGGGGGGGGGGGGGGGGGGGGGTTTCCGTGCATTTCTGAAAATGCGTACTTGACCAGGAATTATTACACGGTTAATTTAAAAAAAAAAATTTTTACCGACACCTTCTAATTAATTTCACTTTAAATTGTTGTTTAAACCTTCGGCACCTTCAGAAGGATGAAGTTGTATTTTTTCTTCTGATATATTTAAATATAAATGTCGAAAATATCTACTGGCCCTAATTTTTGTCGAGTATAAATGCAAAAACACATTAGCAAAAGAAGTCAAATATTTCTTTTGTTGTCATTTATTTTGTATTTAAATTACACTATAAATGCTACAATTATTAGCTTTAACTGTTAAAAGCTTTATTATGGATGGGCACCTTTCCAGAAACACCGCATGTCAATGTTATCAATTGTTATATTTTAATAACGCAAGTGCGGAGGGGCAGTTTATAATAGGTAAATTCTTAGAGATTTGTCCATATATTCACTACTGCAAATGCTATAATAATAATAATATAAATAATAATAATATATAATAATAAATAAAATAAAAAACCCAGATTTAGACATATTTAATTTCAAAACAATACAACATTCAATGCATATATATAGTACATATATATCCAGACAAATAATGTAGGTATAATATATACGGTATTGTACAATGACCCTGTCCAGCAGGTGTACAAACAATAAACTGGTGAAATGTGAATCTGATAAAATCATCTGATTAGTTTAATAAGAAATATTTCAAATTTTCCTTGAGTAATTTATTTGGCAGTATATTATTTATTTTTCTTGAGGTATAAACTGACGAATTCAAAGCTGTAATGCACATTCCCCTTTATTTGGGTTGTAGCTATTTTTACTCGATTGAAAAAAAAAATTTATTCCATGCAACATGTCAACATATCCCTACCTATTAACAATTTTGCAGAACATTCTGCTCAGTTAGAAACAAAAATACTAATAACTGAAGAGGACTTTGCCTCCTAGCATTATAATGTTTTTTGTTTTTTTTAAATTCGCAAATTAAATCTCTTTCCCAATATAAGATAAGCTTAGTTGGTGCTACGCATGCTTGCATCCACAGGTGTTTGTATCAATGCATGTTTAAAAAAAATTGATAAAAGAAATAATATGTATTTTTAACTTCATGATTAATTTGATTCTCTTTAACAAAATTTAAATTTAAAATGCAATGAGACGAATATTCATAAATGGTAACCATACACCAAGTTTTATTGAAATGGACCTAAACCTATAAAAAATTACTATTTTAATTTAATTTTATTTTATAAAATTAAAACAAAAAAAATCTTTTTTAATAGGCAATGAGATGAACATACTTAGGTGCAACTATAAACCAAGATTCATTGTGTTTAGGAACTTATAATTTGTGAAAAATGTTATTAAAGGTAAAACCTTAAGATTCAAACTAAAGGCAGAATCTGGCGAGACATAAACATTGAAATTAGAGTAAAGCATCACAAGTCTTCCATCAATGAACTCAGTGATGCTGTTGACTGCTTGCAAAAACAGATGTGATCTTCCTGAATAGCACTTTGTTTAGAAGAATTTTAGTTAAAGAGTATGTAGCATTTTCAACAAAATAATGTACAAACTAAGGTCTTCGTAGTATGAACGAAATAAATTAACTAGTGACAAGGCCATCATTGGGGATGTCACTCAGCCTTTAACCCAACCATGACGAATATTCAGGATAGCCATGGCAATGCCATCTACTACACCCCAAAATATTCTGTGTTCCTCCAAAATATTTAACAAATGGCTACACTGCTGAAAACTTGAAAGTTTATCAGCAAATACATAAAATATTGAGCCTAATTAATCATGTTTCACAACCCTCCCCACCCACCCTAAAAAGAAAACCAAACAAAAAAAAAACCCCCCAAAAAACCCAGCAGATTCTGAGAGTACTGCTAATGCAAGACATATCCCCTACTGGACCCAACAAATTTTCATATCTCCTATGTTCAAGGGCCATAACTGTCAAACTTGATCTGATATTCTTTATGCTAAAGCTTTTCAGATCTTGACACATTGAAAATAAAAATGTCTGGAAAACTACATATGGGACAGACGAATAGATAGACAAACGGACAAACAGATGGATGGACAGACAAGAGACAAAACCTATAGTCCCCTTCACTTGAAACCAGTAGGTCTAAAAAGAAGAAATCTTGTTCTAGCAATTGCAATCGTATGTTAAAAATATAATCTTAAAATGTTCTCATCTCTGATCAGTTAATTAACTATATGTCTAATATTTAAAAACACAAAGAATCTATTGGCAGGAACTTAATGCACCGATTACACTCGTCGGCACAGTGAAATCAAGTTATGCAGCACTATAATAAATTTATTTATATGAGGGGAAATAAGTCATGCATTTTGTGATAAATAATATATTATAAATATTATTGAAATTAAAACCAGAACAATAAACAACTTAAAAACGTAATACTGATAAACTTAACGGTTGAGGCAGGTCATTTGTCGAACATAAAATCAAAACAATTTTTTTTTTAATTATTAGAAGCAAGAAACCTTTGCTGGACATAGTCAATAATAAATCTATTAAATAGTAATTATATTATTAATTAGAAAATATACATTAATTTGTCTCAGAATATCTCAAAAGGTAAAGAAATATGGCTGATCCTTTGAATTCCTGTCAGCATCACAGACGGAAAATGAGTATGTTTCAATCAAAAACATAGAGCATAGTGTAAATCATAAAAAAGTTAAATATTAAAGTTTTGAAACAACAACATATGATTACCCCATACTACAGTAGATTCTGTCTAACACCCATTCACTTGGGAACTGACACAATATGCCTGTTTCCAAAGAGTGCCGGTATAAACAGATTTCATCCAGAGTTACAGTTCTTCAAATACTGTGAGTAGAAATGACAAACATAAATAAAATGTTATATTAACAAGTGCTAGTTAAATTTGACAAGACATGAAATGCTTATGGGTGAGTGCAGTCAGCCAGGTATGAACACACACTAATAGTATGACAGATCAAGCTACATACAACCGTTATAGCAGGTGCGATTCTTTGTTCAATAATTAAATTTCCGTTATGTTCATTACGATATAACGTCATCCCATTAGTCCAGACATAGCAATGGGAGTTTGTTCATTTCTCGATGAAAGTAAAACTTATGTCGTCAGGGAATGTCATATTTGATGACATCATTTTATATGGGCAAGTTGTCTTATTGAGCATTATTGTTATTGGATAAAAAATAATTCAAAATAAAGTATGAACTTTTAACGTTATTATTAGTAAGTATGATTCAAATTTAATTGTAAATATGGTCTGTTTTTTCTTTTACGTTCATCTGGGTATGAAAAAAAAAAAAAATTGCTGATTCAGAGTTTGTGGATGATTTTTTTTTTTTCATACTTATAATTAAATTTGAATCACACTTACTAATAATTAACCTTCAAAGAGCTGTGATTACTTCATTTCTCTTCGATATTTTAATTACAGCATAAAATGTTCTTTGTTCTTGACTTTACATCTGAAATCTGGGAGTTTTATTGCTAATAGATTAATGAGTAGCTGGATGCGACTTTGTAATTGTGCCAGTTTACACAGAAATCCGGTTTAGACAAAGAGTCCACTGTAAATTCATAACTGAAAAAATATCACACAGTGGTGTAACGTACAATGCCAATGGGTGATTTAGCACTTACTAAATACTAAATATGTCATCATAATTTTTGGCAAACTCCAAACATGTCACATGTTTGAAATAAAGCTATGTTTTACTATATTAAATGATTATTAAAAACATAAAATTAACAAACAGATATTTTAACTAGTTCTTTTAACTGAATAAATAAATCTTTCAATTGTATTTTTAACAATGATTGTGAAAGCAAAATACCCACAAAAAGTTAATACTGTGAATTGTGTGGAGAATGGTGTTGACAAACTATACATTGAAGATAAAAACAAAATCTTACAAGAAAAGCAACATAAATATGTGGGTAAAATCATAATAATAAATTATTATCCACATAGTTCAAGATATTCAGGGAAATATAACCAGTATGACCCACGTGTGTCATAATGATTTCACATGTGCACAATGAATTACGTAATTTTGTGAAACGACGTCATAACTTAATGCGGCTTCCTCAGTGTAAACGCTTATCAAAATGACGTCATTTCTGAAAATGATGACGTTTTGTAGTCTCTTTTTAGTTACGTTTGAAATGTTTTGACACGGTCCTAGCTTGTTCTTTGTGAAAATAATACTTTGGATAATGTTGATAATAAAGAAATTATTACACTCGCGTGTGAATCGTACTGATTTTACGAAACTCGTGTCAGGATTCATGTATTACCCTCGCTCTTGCTTGGGCAATACAATAATCCTGACACGAGTTTCGTAAAATCAGTACGACACACAAGCTCATATAATAATTTCTATTTCTGTACTAGTTATTGTGAAGTTTAGGTCTCTCATAAAATTATTTTTATTTGTTACTTATTGAATCTCTATGACAATTAAGAATAATTTTACTCGGGACATAGACTTGAAACTACACAGTAACTTGTTTACTGTTCTCTACATATTTAATACCTCTCCATACAAATAATACATGGTCAACATTGATAAACCTTCCATAAATGCCATCAAGATGTACAAGACGGGAAAAGATCTATGATTATAGCAAGAAATTTGAGCCAGCTTCAAAGGGCACTTTGCAGAAAATAAATGGGTTTGCTTCAAAACAGTAAATTTTCAAGGCCTCTTTGAAATAAGAAATACACTGAATTACACAGAAAATGCACCAGTCAGATTTCTAGGTTTAAAAAGGATATGAGAAGAAAACATAATACATTTAACTGGTTTTATATAACTGGATATACATAATCTGGAAGGCAATAAATAACCCCCAAATTGTATACATGGGTTAGTGTTATCATGTGTTTTATAGCAACCATAAACAAGCATTAGCTAAAACAGGTTGGTGGTGCATTTTCAGTGGGGTTCAGTATATCTTAATATTCCAGGTATAGAATTAAAAAAGTTAAAAAGGCACTTTGTTCACCAAAGAGCTTGTTTTAAATCTCATCCTCTCCAAGATTAATCCCTAGCAATTAATCCTGTATATGCAAGTTCGTTGTGACTGTTCTGATAGCAATGAATATTCAAACAGAACTCTATCCTTGCACTCGAAACAAAACAAACAAAATCTTATTCATATAAAAAAACAACCCAAAAACAAACAAAGAAAAATAACAACTGATTAAATACATTAGTTAACTGGTATAACAGCCAGCTGTCAAATTAGTGGATAAAACTAACATTTAAAAACAAATTAAATTCAATAAATCAATATAACATAAATTAGAAAATCTAAACAAGAACTAAAAATAATATACGACAGAGTTTAAGCTGGATTCCAAAACTGATCAACAATTTTGCTACTTTGGACTTTGGTCAGAGAAGCTTTAATGTGGGAAATTGTTTGAAGAAAAAAAGAAGTGATTTTCTATTTAGCTTTTGGATGATTCAATAATGAATGTTTGCCAAATTCAAATTTAATTCACAATTAGTGAATGGCAGCTTAAACCCTGGCTACATACACCTGGAAATTAATTAAGCATTATTTTCAACTGTGTGGCTTATACTTCACAAGTAACTGTAAATATTTCATCGATACAATTCACTAAAATTAATGTTCTGTGTATTAAAAAAGACTGACAGTGAATGACACTGTCATTACACGAATATTTAACGTATTCTAGATAAAAAGACAGCCACAGAAAATATGCATGAAAATTAACTATGGTTCTTCATGCCATCTTGGTAAACATCCAGTAGATACAGCACATGTAAAAAATCTCAGTGTCAGGTTTAAACTGTCGGCACTTCTAGGAACCTTTTTACGCTGCAATATAATTCAGGTGTTGCTTAATTAATTTCCAGGTGTATAGTTATGATTCATGATTTAACTCGGAAAAAAACAAAAAGAGAAGAAATTCCTTTCCAAAATGTTTTGGAAATAAACTCTTCAAATCTCACTGTCAAAACAATTTAAAGGAAAACGATTAGTAAAATAGATATCTATTTCGAGTAGAATCTGTTTGAACCACATGGATGGGGGTCTAATTAAAAAAACTAAAATAAACAGAGAATGCTGGAATTAGCAGATTTCACCCCATGTTATTATTCTCAATATGACATTAAAGGATTGTTGGAAAATTCATAGTTAATTAAAATAATTTGATATCTCATGCACAAGTATATAATACCGGTAGTTAAGGCAGTTTATTGTTCTTTTCATTCCCATTTATTGGTTGATAAAGTTACTATAGTTTCCAATATTTATGCAAAAATGTTGGGACAGCCAACCAAACATTTTCTTATTGTGCATTCTAAATAGCATATCAAGTAAAAGTAGAAAAAATATGTAGTCACAATAGATACATGTACATTAGGGTGACACATACAAAATAGAAGAAACAAAACTGTGAAAATAATGTGAACATAGACATATGAAACAGCACACAAGTGTAGTTATATTCATGTGAAAGACGAAACAAGATAATGTTAAAATGATCTATATACAGGTACATGTACTTATGTGTGAAAAAAGGGAAAAGTGGATACATAAAATATGCTTATAAAATATTGAATCTGTAAAGTTTACAGATTACAATTATGCACTTCTAAAAGAAATCCCAAAATATATATACCAGTAGATATATTTAAATATATGAAAGTACAAACAGAAATTACATGTCTACAATTTTTTTTAATACATACAAATACAATGTATGTAAAACCAAAAACAAGGGAGCTTACTCTCAAATTCAAAGCCAGCAAAACATAGCAGAAGTTATTGCCTACTATTTAAGTATGGAAAGGACAAAAACAAAATTATCTTTAATAAGATTTTAACACCAATGAATAGTTAGTTTGCTTGATAATAATATAGTATATGCATTATTGGTTATGTTACAAGGCAACTATTTTGAGAATGCGACACTAAACAGTAAATGGGTCAGCGATATTTTTGTATATTCTTTGTCAATCTCATGGTTATCAAGACAAAATGTACTGTAAAGTTTTTCTAAATGATATGACAACAAAGCCTTTTGTCTTATTATATAATTATAGTATGTGTGTATGAATACATCAATAATTTGTTACTGGAATAAGCGATGAATATTTTATGGGGTTAACACATTTTATTTTTAGCAAATGAGCTGTTGGGATTCTTGGAAGACCATTTTTTTTAAAAAGGAAAAAAAAGAAGCCTTTTGTCTTATTATATTATTATATAATATGTGTCCATGTATGAATACATGAATAATTTGTTACTGGAATAATTAAGCAATGAGTATTTTATGGGGTTAAAACATATTATTTTAACAAATCAGCTGTTGGGATGTTTGGAAGTCCATTTTAAAAAAAGGGAAAGTAGAATAGGTTTGAGGTCAGGTTGAGTTAAAAAGAAAAAACAAGGCAAGATGTACATAACAACAATAAGGATGTAACATTTGTATGGGACAGATTATGCTGAGCACCAATCAAGTCAAAATTGCTTTCATTTGTAATAAAACATAACACATATTAAACCTATTTAGGAAGATTAAAGTACTGAAAATATACATAGACAAACCTTTAAAAAAATATTACATGGTGTAATACAAACATCACCCCAACTTGTTTTTGTCAGCTATAATAATACAAAAAAACAATTACCCCCCCCCCCCCCCCCCCCCCACCAAATTTAAAACCCTTTCCGACATAGTAGCAGATCCATATTAAAATAAATATATAATAAATAGACAAATCAATAGAGTAAAATACAAGTCTGTTTAGTGTTGTCATGACGTGTGCAGCATTTTTAATGTCCAGAGGCAATACCACTATTCTCTGAGTAGTTCCAGTTTCCAACCTGGCTTAATAATATCCATTCTCCCCCATAAATTAATGCATTGCATAATCAAAAGATTCTACAAGGTGTTTAATATTTATAAAAGCACCTTACCATTCACAAGCCTCAACACATCTGGGGATTAATGTTGAAATATTTTGAACAGTAACATAGGAGTGCTCAACTTGGCAGGAAAACAACTTTGGTCAATATTATAGTGCCAAATACTGTCAATGAAAGAAAGAAATGTTTTTTTATTTAACGATGCACTCAACACATTTTATTTACGGTTATATGGCGTCAGACATATGGTTAAGGACCACACAGATCTTGAGACGAAACCTGCTGTCGCCACTACATGGGCTACTCTTTCCAATTAGCAGCAAGGGATCTTTTATTTGTGCTTCCCACAGGCAGGATAGCACAAACCATGGCCTTTGTTGAACCAGTTATGGATCACTGGTCGGTGCAAGTGGTTTACACCTACCCACTGAGCCTTGTGGAGCACTCACTCAGGGTTTGGAGTTGGCATCTGGAGCCTGTAGACTGATGGCCTAACCACTAAATACTGTCAATGATTGCATGGACTAAAACACTGGGATATTTCGTAATTGAAAAAAACAACCAAAAACCTATAATGATGGCTACATGTACATCTATAAGAAAGCTATGTTTCGAAAAAACCAACAACAATCGAGATATTATGAGTAAACATTAATTAGTGTTCTCTCTCTCTCTCTCTCTCATCTCTATATATATATATATATATATATATATATATATATATTTCTATGTCACATCCAGCAGCCTCTTTGCAACACTCTCATGCCCATACCTAACTAAATATGGTCGGGAGTTTTTTCATGGGATTAACACTAAAACATGTCTATAGAACATTTCTCTACTGAACTGTTTATTAATTAACTCAAATTGTCACTGGTGTCTTCCACCCACCTCCAATCATTGTTTTAGACTAGGTATGGCCATGACAGTGACCTGAGAAAGAGTTGTCAATATTTCTAAAACAAAGAAATAATGTAATTTAAAAATACAATTTAAAAAATAGCTAACAAAGTGGAAACTAATCATAAACTATGAGCTAAACAGCACTAATGATCAATGATGTACAAAGCACTTTTAAAAAACATTATTACATGACAACGGAATAACTAATTAGAAATGATAAAATAGTACTACTGATTTAATAATTATGCAGTCATTTAAAAGAAACAAAAAAACAACTTTAAAACACCATTAACAAAGAAATAAGTGATTTGTAATGATGCACCAGTAATGTAGAAAGCACTTTATAAAAAATCCCAAAACATAACAAAGAAAAAACTGATTACAAATAATAAAACATTACTTCTGATCAGTAATGTACATGTACATGTATGTATCCATTTAAAAAAACACCCCAAAACCACCAAAACAAAAACGACAAAGAAATGAATGATTCAGCTTTTTACATGCATCATGACAGATTAAACCTTGTAACTGAAAAATATCAAGTGCATGCAGCTGTAAAAGATATCATCGTTGCTTTGGCTATGATTTGTGAGAATTTAAAGACTTTTATTACCATTCAAAGACTTTCGAAGACCTCAAAATAAAAAAATTCAAATTCAAAGACTTTCAAAGACCTCAAAAATAAAAAATTTCAAATTCAAAGACTTTCAAAGAATTTAAAGACCGCTATGAACCATGTGAACCAGATAATACTACTGATCAGTGCCATTTATAAAAAAAAAAAAAAAACTCTCACAACTGTACTACAGATCAGTAATGTACCTATGTCAAATATAATAATATAAAAAAAATAATAAAAAAGAAACAAGTGCTTTGTAATGATGGTCTGGACAGTACTAGTGATCAATGATGTAGGTTGCTGTGTAAGGATGATGAGCTGCCGACTTTTCTCACTTCCATCGATCGTAAGAGATCTTCCTGTGATGGCGATGATAAACCGCTTGCGGAACCTGTATGCGAGATTTGGCGATTCTGCTTCACCTTTTGACTTCCACCAATCAGAAATGCTTCCAGCTTATCGACACAGGCATCTTGATAGTCATGAACCCAGCTTAAAAAGAAAAACAACAAAAATAATTATTAACACAGAACAACAGTTTGCATGTCGGTTATGCAAATTTAAATTAATTCAAACCTAAAGTCCAAACCAAGAGTATTCCACAAAAAAACAAAATGGCAGATGATGAAAAATTTAATGTATTTTGCCTGATGCAATCTCAGCGAAGTTGATATCTGTGACATCGTTACAGTCTTGTATGTGGAATATGTGTCACTGTAATGGTTTTTCACGATTTATGTTTGGTAAAAAAAATAGAGAAAATCTAACGGTAATTAAAGGTAGGAGAGTAATTTATCGTCGTTAACAATTTGGTTCGGACTTTGAATTAGTTAGGTGATGAATCATTACACTATCTGAAATTCAAATTTCCAAACTGTAAAAGATAACTAATTTCAACTGCAAGTTTGAACTAACTGATTAGGTTATGGTACACAAATATAATTCAAGTAATTCAAGTATTGGACGATTTTAGCCATCCCATTGGCTGTTGAGATGTTCGGACCAGTCTAATATCACTCGGGAAATATGCTATTGTTGTAGGTCAGGTGAAATAGAAAAGAAAAGTAAATTCGACTGACACTCACCGTACACTGTTGAAGCGCACAAGATTATGCATGTCTTGTGGTAGTTTTTCAAGCGGAGGCCATTCAAAGTTGTCCATGATGGGAACAATGTTGGTGTTGCTGGCTAGAGCAGTAACAATTTCCTGTAACATAACAAAAGTTGTAACAAGAAAGCAATCAACTTTATTAAGCTATATTCCAGAACTAGTGGAAAATATATGGTATTGATAAACATATTTGACCAACCAGAATTCATAGTCATCAAACAAAATAAAATGAATATTACCGGATATAATGACAAGCAGGATTTGTAACTGTAACACTCTTTTTAAGAGAGGTGCATCCAACAGTAAGGAAAAAACTAAGAAATGTTTTATTTAACGACGCACTCAACACATTTTATTTACGGTTATATGGCGTCAGGCATATGGTTATGGACCACACAGACACTGAGAGGAAACCCACCGCCACCACTTCACGGGCCACTCCCTTTGACTAGCAGTAAGGGATCCCCCACATGCACCGTCCCACAGACAGGGTAACACATACCATGCCCCCCCCCCCCCCCCACACACACACACACCAGTCACAGTGGCACTGGTTGGAATTAGAAATAGCCCAACGGGCCCACCGACAGGGATTGATCCGACACGGACCGCACATTCGAGTGAGCACTGTACCACTGGACTACGTCCCGCCCCAACAATAAGGATTCCTGATTATAATCTAACTTTAATTACAGTGCTTTAACACAACGTAACCTTCTGACTACTGCAGGCGAGATATCTCACCTGATGGCATGCCAGTCGACATACAGTGCATTCCCCAATTCATATTTCCAGCCGTTTTGCACATGACACTCACTGGAAATGATTTGTTTTTAAACAGGAAACAGTTTATTTGACAGCATTCTAGCTTTTGTTTGTTGTTTTTCAATGGAAAATACCTTGGAATTTTTAGTTCAAAAAGTGGTTTTCTGCAAGTATTTTTACTTGACAACAATGGCGGCACGTCAGTCATTTTCAGGAATCCATAATTGATTGTGACAGCTAATTTGATAATAAATTTGATTGTTTTACCAACAACGAAAATCAGCAAATATTGGGACATGAATCGTAGTTCAATTTTAAAAAAAAATCTGGTCAGAAAACCACTGTTATCGGGAATAATGGACATAAATACTGGACAGCTGGCCACAAATACTGGTAAGTAAATGTGACTTTTTCAATGTTTTGCCTAATTTTAATCAACATTAACTGATCTAAATATCATACAATATGAATACCCAGTAAAATAATACTTACTGATTCAAATATGAACTTTATTTTATGTATTTATAAAACAAAGTGAATATATGTGACTAAAAATTATAAACTTGTACCTACTCAACATGGTTTTTGTCAAAAATTAATCTAGTAGGCTAAAGGTTAAACTTATTTTTCTTCAATGCCAAAACAATGCAGTGTTTGATTATTGCTAAATTTTTCTTGTCTTTTTCAAATTTATTTTTCACAACTATAAACCTATGAAATTCCCCAATATTGTAAATAAAAAATTTAATGTTTCAGGCCTATCATAAAGACGTTACAAGATCCAAACTGCCAGTATGACAACAATACCTTGTGAACCCAGTCTTCTGTGTGAATATCACCAACGCAACGATCGACTGCATCGTGGGTAAGAATGATGATGAAGTTTCTCGACAGCTGAATGCTGTGGAGCAGGTTCTCATCAAACTTTCCTGCCCGGAGACGATCTATGTCAAGGAAGACGGTGAAACCTCGAAGCTGTAAGTGAACTTTGAGAAGACTGAAAGGAAAAGAAGGTTTGTTTAACATTCGACTACACTGTTAAATCACTAGTAAAGACATACCGGTATGTACATACTTTTGTATCAACCAAGATTTGAAATTGACAGGATGCATGAGGTAACTGCCACTCAAAATGTACAAATGCTTTCTGATAATGAATTTCACAAGCAGCTTTTGCTTTCCATTGTATAGCATTGTACACCTATTCAGGTAAAGAAATTACATGTACATGAACGTTCACATTAGAATGATTAATATCAAAAAGAAAAAAGGGTAAAAATTATTAATTTAAACTGACACAAAAAAGGATTTTATATTAGTACAAGACTAAAATGTCAGCAGCAAAGATTGCTTCCCATTCCACAAAATCAATTTTGAGTCTTGTCAATATACAAAACCAAAGCCATGTATAGTTTTGCTAATTTTTAGTTTAACTTTCACACCGGATCCTCTTATATAACATGTTATGGTACTAAGTATTCGTTTAAACTTAGTTCAATAATTTTTTAATCTGTAAAAGAGTGCTTTTATTTGTGATCCTCTCTGAAAGCGTTATTAGTGTAGCAGTCCGGGACACACTAACTAGTTAAGAAATTTGCATCCTCACCTAGCCAGCTGTGAGCCACTGGATCTGCGATAACACAGGAAGACGTCGATACACCTCATTCCATTACCTAGACTCGCGGACAGGTCAGACACCGGCAGTGGACCAAAGGACGTCATGTCACAAGTCTGTTCAACAATCTCTGTAAGGAAATATTACACCATTTTACTCAGCTGTTTTAGCAGAAGAATCTTTTCTGTTTCATTACCAATACATGTATGTCCGATGACATATGATCATAATTCACATAATTCAGGCACAGCTTAAATAAGCAGACATTGGGGGAGTTGACTGAGATTCCTGGGTGAAAAAGCAAAGCTTCTAGGGTGTGCGAGGTTTGCTCCCCAACAAAATTTTAAATACTAGATGTCATAAAATGCAATTTTCTACATACTAAAAGTAAAATTCATCTCTGCCGTAAGATTTACTACATGTACCAATAATATTTTTGATTCAGAATTATTGGGAGGGGGTAGAGCCCTCCCCAGCCACCCCTGCTCCACCATGCCAGTAATTAAAATGTGTCGAGTGTGTTGTTAAATAAAACATTTCTTCCTTCCTTCATTAAACAAAACATTGATCTGTTTTCTATAAAAGTGATTTGGACTTGATTAAAATTAATTTTAAACTTCTAATTAAATTTGATTAAGTCTGCTTGTGTATCAATGCACTATCCTCAATGTTATATGTAAAATACAAATAATTCTGACATATAGTCATCAGAGGAAACCCGATACATTTTAGTAGGAAGGTCCCTTTGTTTTATAGATGCAGAGAAAGAGAGAAAATAAGAATGACACACATGTAGAGAGAGAGAGAGAGAGAGAGAGAGAGAGAGAGAGAGAGAGAGAGAGAGACAGACACAGTGAGAGAGAGAGAGAGAGAGAGAGAGAGAGAGAGACACACAGTGAGAGAGAGAGAGAGAGAGAGAGAGAGAGAGAGAGAGAGAGAGAGAGAGGGAGGGATAACTCTAGATAGAAAGGTCAATATCAAAGATTTGTTTTCTCTCGCTCACTTGCTAAAATCACAGAACCTCCTATTTCAATATCCACCCAACGTGCATGATGATTCACTTTATTTTACATAACCAGTTATGACTATGTAAAAGATTATGCAAAATGGATTACACCAAAGTAGACTTGCACGAGTGATGGGCAAACAAACCAATCATTTACACAATTTTCAGAGGACTACTTAAAAGTAGGTGAGACTGTACGTTACAACCAGTGTTCCACAACAGAGGCATCAAAGGCTGCAGTATGTGCTGCTGGTTTGTGGTAAAGTGCATATAAAAGATACTTTGCTACTAATGAGAAAATGTTATACCTATTTCAAAATAGAAGCTGAAATGAACTTGAAAAAGCTGAAAACTATATACCATACTCAAATAAAGATCAAATCCATCAGTTTACAGAAAAAAAAAGAAAAAAAAAAAATTGAAATCAGATAAAAAGCTGAAAAATCACATCCGTGGAATTACCAAATGTTTGACATCCAATAGCAGACGCGATTAATAAATCAATATGCTCACCTGGTGTTGTTGAGAAAAAAAAAACTTTAAATTTAAAGGCATACTGTCACAGATTTAAGGACTGTATTTCTCTAAAAATGGATAATAAATGAAAATTACATTAATGTTTGGAAACCAAATCTAGCTATTGCATCATCTTAACTGAACCATGAAGGAAAGAAATTCAAATCAACCATCTTGGCAATATTAGTTTTTGAATTCTGGACCATTGCCATAATTCAATTACATTCTCAAAATATCATTAATTAGTGGAGTATGGTTGTTATGTAGATGGTTGAATTAATTACATTTAGTTACAAATCAAATATATATATTTTTCAGGTAATACTTTGTTAGGCCATTTAATAGGTACATGTAAGTGGCCTGTGACAATATGCCTTTAAGTACAATGATTGTGTATAGAACAATCACTGCAAAACCCACCATCCATGTGTTGTATGATCTTCCTGCGGTGAATGCTGTTGGTGATTCCGCATTCGTTCCGCAGCTCTTCCTCCGACAGACAGTGCAGCATGTACTTGTCGACACCCTGTCGCAGCATGTTGTAGGTGTACTGGGACAAGTCTGGGAACAAGCCCATTAGCCAGTTGTCCAGTCCGGTCGTGTCGCACGCCGAGTAATCAGCAGTAATTTTTAATGACTTCAGTTCTCGTAGAAACCTGGAAGGAAGGAAATGTTTTATTTAACGATGCACTCAACACATTTTATTTATGGTTATATGGTGTCAGACATATGGTTAAGAACCACACAGATTTTGAGAGAGAAAACCTGCTGTCGCCACTTCATGGGCTACTCTTTTCGATTAGCAGCAAGGGATCTTTTATATGCACCATTCCATAGATGTACCAGTCGTGGTGCACTGGTTGGAGCTAGAAATAGCGCAATGGGCCCACTGACGGGGATGAATCCCAAACCGACCACGCATCAAGTGAGCATTGTACCACTGGACTATGCCTCGTCCCCATAGAAACCTGGAAATAGTTACAGAATTACGGGACGATTGATCTCTTGTACATAAAAAATTATTTTTGTTATTTCCAGAACAGTTTTTCCTTTTCGGTTTTAAAACATTTAATAATTCTGGTACAATATTTGCATATAAAATATGCTTCTACTTGTGGATTAGTCAAAACAAAGAGCCTATTCTTTCATCTCTTTCTAGGTGATGTTTCAGAATTAACACAAGTCTGACAGAATCATTCATGTTTTTAATCAGCGTTTGAAATAATCACCTGTCTGTTTACCATGACACATGAAAATCTACTCAGACATGAAAAATGTACCCCAAATGTTTAATGCAGTTTCATTTTAAGCATTCAGAAACATCAACCTTGTACTTTAATAAAACGAACAATCTATTTGGACAAATAAAAATATTGGCCGATATGTAGATTTGTAGACGAACCTGTCCAGTGGACAAATGAAAACAGTGATTTCCCTAGAAATCTGGCAAGGCATGGTAGATCAAACACTTTTGGGGCATTTTCAACATTTTCAGGGCACTTGTTTTTCATTAAAAATACACAAAAATTAATTGAAATAAACATTAATGTAATTTATGTGCTTGCTTTAATAAATGAATGGCAAAAGATATAAAAGGCATATTTTATTAATTAATAATACCTTTTGGGGTGTTTTATAAAGGCAATTTTAGAATTAATTACTGTTAAAGGCTTGTTTAGCAAGATGGTGCTAGACTATTGAGGCATGGTGCTGCACCATGCTAAAACAAGCTAGGAAAAATTCTGCCGATTTCTATCTATGAAAATAATATGAATATATTGTCACCTCTTCCTGACGATGCTGCACTTCATCCCCAGGCCATCTTGTAGATCTTCGTCTGTCAGAATGAGCAGAAGGTCACCATCCACCTGCGCAATCTCAAATTGTGAGCAGTATTCAGCAAAACCCACCTGAAGGAGCAACAAAAAACCTTCGTAGGTCCTCTGTGGCATAGTGGTAAAGCATTAAAAGTTGCATTGCAATATTTAGCTAATTTTACATTTATTTCTGATAAATAACTACAAATCAATTGATCACACACAATCTTTACATTGCAATATTTAGCTATTTTTACATTTATGTCTGATAAATAACTACAAATCAATTGATCACACAATCTTTACATTGCAATATTTAGCTATTTTTACATTTATTTCCGATAAATAACTACAAATCAATTGATCTCACATAATCTTTACATTGCAATATTTAGCTATTTTTACATTTATGTCTGATAAATAACTACAAATCAATTGATCACACACAATCTTTACATTGGAATATTTAGCTATTTTTACATTTATTTCTGATAAATAACTACAAATCAATTGATCACACACAATCTTTGTATATATTGTATATATAACTCTGGGAATGTCGAAACTGTATTGTGCTTGCATGACTTGTAAACAGTCTTTTAGGAGAACCTATGTAGTAAGAATACCACACAATTTAATTTACATAAAACTTAACATTTGTATATACATTTTTACATCATTCTGAAGACTTTTTGCTCCAAAATACACAGGTAAAATGTTTTTAGAAACTAAAAAAACTAAATATTCTAAACATTCAATATTATTGTTTGGGCTGCAGCGTAAAAAAGTACATAACATAATCTTTACATTGCAATATTTAGCTATTTTTACATTTATTTCTGATAAATAACTACAAATCAATTGATCTCACACAATCTTTACATTGCAATATTTAGCTATTTTACATTTATGTCTGATAAATAACTACAAATCAATTGATCTCACAGAATCTTTACATTGCAATATTTAGCTATTTTTACCTACAAATCAATTGATCTCACAGAATCTTTACATTGCAATATTTAGCTATTTTTACATTTATTTCTGATAAATAACTACAAATCAATTGATCACACACAATCTTTGTATATATTGTATATATAACTCTGGGAATGTCGAAACTGTATTGTGCTTGCATGACTTGTAAACAGTCTTTTAGGAGAACCTATGTAGTAAGAATACCACACAATTTAATTTACATAAAACTTAACATTTGTATATACATTTTTACATCATTCTGAAGACTCTTTGCTCCAAAATACACAGGTAAAATGTTTTTAGAAACTAAAAAAACTAAATATTCTAAACATTCAATATTATTGTTTGGGCTGCAGCGTAAAAAAGTACATAACATAATCTTTACATTGCAATATTTAGCTATTTTTACATTTATTTCTGATAAATAACTACAAATCAATTGATCTCACACAATCTTTACATTGCAATATTTAGCTATTTTACATTTATGTCTGATAAATAACTACAAATCAATTGATCTCACAGAATCTTTACATTGCAATATTTAGCTATTTTTACCTACAAATCAATTGATCTCACAGAATCTTTACATTGCAATATTTAGCTATTTTTACATTTATTTCTGATAAATAACTACAAATCAATTGATCACACACAATCTTTGTATATATTGTATATATAACTCTGGGAATGTCGAAACTGTATTGTGCTTGCATGACTTGTAAACAGTCTTTTAGGAGAACCTATGTAGTAAGAATACCACACAATTTAATTTACATAAAACTTAACATTTGTATATACATTTTTACATCATTCTGAAGACTCTTTGCTCCAAAATACACAGGTAAAATGTTTTTAGAAACTAAAAAAACTAAATATTCTAAACATTCAATATTATTGTTTGGGCTGCGGCGTAAAAAAGTACATAACATAATCTTTACATTGCAATATTTAGCTATTTTTACATTTATTTCTGATAAATAACTACAAATCAATTGATCTCACACAATCTTTACATTGCAATATTTAGCTATTTTACATTTATGTCTGATAAATAACTACAAATCAATTATCTCACAGAATCTTTACATTGCAATATTTAGCTATTTTTACCTACAAATCAATTGATCTCACAGAATCTTTACATTGCAATATTTAGCTATTTTTACATTTATTTCTGATAAATAACTACAAATCAATTGATCACACACAATCTTTACATTGCAATATTTAGCTATTTTTACATTTATATCTGATAAATAACAACAAATCAATTGATCACACACAATCTTTACATTGCAATATTTAGCTATTTTTACATTTATTTCCGATAAATAACTACAAATCAATTGATCTCACAGAATCTTTACATTGCAATATTTAGCTATTTTTACATTTATTTCTGATAAATAACTACAAATCAATTGATCACACACAATCTTTGTATATATTGTATATATAACTCTGGGAATGTCGAAACTGTATTGTGCTTGTATGACTTGTAAACAGTCTTTTAGGAGAACCTATGTATTAAGAATACCACACAATTTAATTTACATAAAACTTAACATTTGTATATACATTTTTACATCATTCTGAAGACTCTTTGCTCCAAAATACACAGGTAAAATGTTTTTAGAAACTAAAAAAACTAAATATTCTAAACATTCAATATTATTGTTTGGGCTGCGGCGTAAAAAAGTACATAACATAATCTTTACATTGCAATATTTAGCTATTTTTACATTTATTTCTGATAAATAACTACAAATCAATTGATCTCACACAATCTTTACATTGCAATATTTAGCTATTTTACATTTATGTCTGATAAATAACTACAAATCAATTATCTCACAGAATCTTTACATTGCAATATTTAGCTATTTTTACCTACAAATCAATTGATCTCACAGAATCTTTACATTGCAATATTTAGCTATTTTTACATTTATTTCTGATAAATAACTACAAATCAATTGATCACACACAATCTTTACATTGCAATATTTAGCTATTTTTACATTTATATCTGATAAATAACAACAAATCAATTGATCACACACAATCTTTACATTGCAATATTTAGCTATTTTTACATTTATTTCCGATAAATAACTACAAATCAATTGATCTCACACAATCTTTACATTGCAATATTTAGCTATTTTTACATTTATGTCTGATAAATAACTACAAATCAATTGATCTCACACAATCTTTACATTGCAATATTTAGCTATTTTTACATTTATGTCTGATAAATAACTACAAATCAATTGATCACACACAATCTTTACATTGCAATATTTAGCTATTTTTACATTTATGTCTGATAAATAACTACAAATCAATTGATCTCACAGAATCTTTACATTGCAATATTTAGCTATTTTTACATTTATTTCTGATAAATAACTACAAATCAATTGATCACACACAATCTTTGTATATATTGTATATATAACTCTGGGAATGTCGAAACTGTATTGTGCTTGTATGACTTGTAAACAGTCTTTTAGGAGAACCTATGTAGTAAGAATACCACACAATTTAATTTACATAAAACTTAACATTTGTATATACATTTTTACATCATTCTGAAGACTCTTTGCTCCAAAATACACAGGCAAAATGTTTTGAGAAACTAAAAAAACTAAATATTCTAAACATTCAATATTATTGTCTGGGCTGCGGCGTAAAAAAGTACAAGTACAGCCTAAATTAGGGGAAGAGCCAGAATTTTTTTTAATTTAATTTTTTTTGGGGGGGGGGGGAAGGGAGGGAGGAGAATTAAAGAAAAAAGGCACATCGACTAAGTCGTGAAAAGGGCAGCACAATGCATTTGTTTGTTTTTTTTAAACCAGAACAACATGAAGCACTTGAATATATTTAGAGGAAGATGAGCCCCCCTGGTCCTGTCTCTGCACTAAACACACAAAAGGTTGTGGTAGTTTACTTTTAAGTTACTTCATGTATGCTATATGTACCTGTGATACCCAATACACAACATCTGGGACCGTCCACAGTGGTACTTGTTGAGACAGGGTGTGAGGGATTTTCTCTCCGATCGTCTTGAGGGCCTCAGCGGCTAGTTTTGACGCCACATCATTGGGACTACTCGCCAGCTTCTTGAGAGGTTCCACCGCATTGATTTCATAAAATATCTGAATTAACAACAACAGAAATTAACACAAGGAAACCTACATGTAGTTGACTACACTGACATAGCTTGTAGATCATTTTGGACAGTAAAATTATTAAAATTGCCCATTAATTTAGCAAACATTACTGTTGGTCACGAGAACCACTCAGTCTGTAGCATATGATATTTTAAAAACCCAGAAAAGTTAACATGTTATTAAATATTAAAATGATTTAATTAATATCTGGAACCCTAATTGAGATGGAATATTCACAGGTGCAAATGACTCAAAGTTTCATTAACGTGACATAAAAATCAAGAAAATTTATATGAATACTTAATATAGAGCTAAAGCAAAAACATCACACTGCTATAGTTGGAAACATTTACACAGCCATATATAGCCTTCGAACTTCATCAAAGCAACACAAATAAAAAAAACTTAAAAAAACCACACAAAAACAACAACAAAGCAACGTAAACAAAACAAAAGTTTTTTTTACAAGACAAATAAAATGAACAACAGAAATTGAGTGCGAATTTTCGTATCCTGTTTTTCTTAAACATGGGTACTTAAGCATGATAAATATATGTAGTTGCATGCATGTTATGACAAAAACAGGCTTTGCAAATTTGAACAAGTAAAAGTCTATTTACCTCTTGTCGACCTTGTTCAGCTTTTATGGATGACTCCATGGCGAAATGAAACGCCGCGAGAGCCTGGGCCTCCTGCCTGCGGCTGAAGAGTAGAGGAATAAGTCGCTCCAGCCAGTTCTTGTCCCGGCCCTGCTTGTGGCTGATATCGTTCTGGGCGAACTCCGACGGCTTGTTGGAGCTGATGAACGGCAGGACAAGATCGAGCGTGCCCGACTTGATCACCGGGGCCTGCAGCTCCTTGTTGGCCACGAGAGCACTGACTGCGAGGCAGGCATAATAACGCACACTGTTATCATCACTGAATGCCAGGGGGAACAGCCACTCGGGGACCTTCCGCTTGGCCATCACCTCCTGGTTCTCGCAGCCTCCGAACAGCGACAGGTTCGCAAGGGCCTTCGCGCAGCGCCGCAGGACGTCGACATTGCTGCAGCGGCACCAGTGCAGGATGACGTCCAGGCCGCCGAGGTTGATCACGCGGGTGCAGGTTTCCTCCGACAGCTTGAAGAGGTTCTCGAGGATTCCTGTGGTGGCTCTAGCAAGCTTGCAATTCCCCAGCGCGTTCCTCGTCATCTGAACCACGGTAACGAGTCCGATTTTGGCAACTCTTTCTCTGTTCTTTATTGACATCACCTGGGAAATAGTAGGTAAAAGTTGAAAAAATATAAAAAATCATGAATGTCTGTAGGGAGTGGATTACCGCTAAGTGGATTAATAGTTCTATTTCCCAATTCCAATATTAGAACCAGTAGACCCAATATAATCCAATTTCAGACCCAATAATGTATAATACTATCATATTCGATGTATTAAATTCCATGTATAACAGAGCATTATACAGCAATTTTTTTTAAATAAACCACTGAAACGTTAATTTTAGAAGATCGACTAATCTCTTGACATCTTCATCAAATGTTTTAATTAATTAAGATTGGTTTTAGGATGTGCTTGAAATAGCTGACCACGTCAAATACATACAACCAACTACTTTAAAACATAATGAACACCCTGGGTAAAAAACATTTATTATTACAGACTAGCCACCCTTCAAAGCTCTGTTACTCCATGGGTTACTTTTTCTGAATTCTAACCATTACCACAAGCCCTAACCCTGGAGGTAACCCATGTTACAATCGCATGTCCAAAAGCACAAGAAATAACAAATGGACAATGTTCATGGAATGTATGCACAATTTATGGCATATACTTCTAATGAAGTTTTAAGTGAGTAGCAATTTCTGACCAGTGGACCTTCAGTTTAAAAGTTTATCTTTGTTGGAACGCCACCACTAAAGCATAGTGATTAATTCATAATCAGCAACTGCATGGATAGCAAAACATTTTCCATTAACAACAACAAGGTCTTTTATATGCACTTTCCCACAGTGTACAGACACACCACATCCTTTGATATACCAGTTATGATGGTGTACCGATTGGACAGAAAAAATCCCAATGGGTTCACCAATAAGATTTCATCCTAGCACCCAAGTAACAGAGATGAGAGCTCTAGTAACTCAGCTAAATCCCACCTCGTGGACCTTCAGAGTAATAGAAACAACTGGAATAACATGATATCCCTCTCCCACCCTGTATCCAAATATTACCTGTTCCAAGAGATCAACTGAAGTGACAAGCAAGTCATCGGTGGCGTCCACACAGTTGTTGACCAGCATGTCCAGAAGACCCTCTAACCGGACGATGTCGCACAGTCCATAGGCGATGTCCCTGCCGTACACCGGGGTGTCCCACGCCTCCCGGATCACGTTCAGGATGTGGTTGAGTATCGCACACTGAATGCCGACTCCCTGAGTGGCAACCTTCAGCTGATTGATGAATCCCTCAAGCTTTGTCGACAGGGTCTGGTAAGTGAGCTTGAGGTTGTGCCTGTGTTTGATCTGGTTGAAGCCGTGTGGGAACCGGAACGGGTACTTCGAACAGAAGGACCCGGTGGGGGCGTCGTCCTCGTCGGGGGAAGGGGGACCGGTGCTGCTGTTGTCAGTGTCGTTCTCAAGAAGCGGTCGGTTTTTGGCACAGAAATTGAGACACATTCGAAAATCGGTGTCGTCTTCATCATGGTCTTCTGAGTCATCCTTTCATAATGAGTAGAAAAATTACCAGATTTAAGTAAAACGTACAGACTAGTTAAATAAACAAGATTTACTACATTCGAAACTGTATGTGAATATTATTCCAAGCAAATTACATGAATACAATACATGTATGTATGTATGGCAAAACCAATGGATAGAATGTATAGGCTTGTACACGTATATACAGGGCTAGCTATTTAACTGCAAAATATCAATTACAGGGTTAGCTGTGGGTGAGCAAAACAATTCGCCAAATTGTCTATTAAACTTTAAACATTGCAGAAATCGACAGTTATTTTCAAAACATTTTTAATTATTACATGAAATAATTTCGCCAAACTAAAATAAAATTCGCAATTGACGAATTTGGCGAGTGCCAGAGCTAGCTCTGAATTATTACATAAAATAAAATTTACCACGATTCTTTAAATTTCGCCATTGGCAAATTTGGCAAGTGCCAGAGATAATCCTGATGTATGTGTGTATGCGTGCATGCGTGTGTGCGTGAACAATATGTTGGAATAGATTATCATATATTATGGTTATCACAATCAATGAAAAAGTGAAGGCAAGTAACAACTACATGTACAACATAATTATGTAATTATTCCTTAAAATTATGTTTATGTTTTCTTCTTTTATTGTTTCTGAGAACTGCATATTCCTAATCCCCCCACCTTTTTTTGTTCACCCTATACCTATTTATATTTAACTAGGTTCTCCTTGAATTCTTACAATAAATTTGAAAATAAAAATTATGATGCAATGTTTGAGTTTTTATTTCCATTTATTAAGTATACATGTGTATAAAATATATATCTAAAGGTATGAACACAGTTACACACCCAGATGTCAAAATACACCACATATGGTGCCTTTGCCACATTTATCAAACCAAAAATAGCTTTGGTTTGTTTTGGGTCTTAGGCACACATTTTTTGTAAAGAAAGTGATGTATTTTGTTTTCATTGCCACCTACTATTGTTCAAATATTTACACACATTCATGACGTCAAATTTTTAATGGAAAATTATTAAAGAATAATAATAATAATAATAATAATAATAATTAATATATATATCATATAATATTGTATTGCATACTTGTGGAATTGGTTCCAAAACCTGACTGCGTCTGGCACTCAACTTCCTGTCTCTACTTTCCTCCTTTTCCTCCCTGTCAGCCATGCAGGACAAGTCCATGTAGACTTTTGAACGCAGAGAAATCTGGTTATTGGCGTCAGCCTTCAACAGGTGGCTGTCGTTTCCGTCATAGTTATCCAGCGACGCCGACCCCTTGAAGACATGTCGGTTCATCTGCTCCTTAATAAGGGCTGCGTCCGACTGGGTCCTTTCAAAGGGCTGGCAGAGGTCAGCTTCCTTCACGGTCTTGCTCATGTTTAAGTACGTAATACTCGGATCAGAGATGTGTCGCGAACGAGTTGGTGGCTCCATTATGGTACCATCTTCTGGTATGTTGTCCATAGACTGTTCATATTAACCAGAGGTGGTGTATTTTCTAATCAAAATAAAAGAAAAGAAGAATAATAAAAGAAGAATAAGAATGTTTCATGAAAGAAAGAAAGAAAGAAATGTTTTATTTTACGACACACTCAACACATTTTATTTACAGTTACATGGCGTCAAACATATGGTTATAGACCACACAGATAATGGTAGAGGAAACCCGCTGTCGCCACTTCATGGGCTACTCTTTTCGATTAGCAGCAAAGGATCTTTTATATACACCATCCCACAGACAGGGTAGTACATACCACGGCCTTTGATATACCAGTCGTGGTGCACTGGCTGAAATGAGAAATAGCCCAATGGGCCCACCGACGGGGATCGATCCCAGAGCGAGCACTGTACAACTGGGCTACGCCCCGGCCCCGATTGTTTGATGAAACCCAAAGACATTTTTAATCTATTTCTGTTAGTCTTACACTGGCTCAGAAATACACCGGGCTCAAACTTAAAATATTTTACTTGTTACCTACAGCAGGGTTTGTTTTTTTGTTTTTTTGCCATAGGCAAAATGCCCACCAATAGTACTTTTGAGCCTGCCTACAGCAATTTTAAACCAGTAACATTTTCAACCAACATAAAGACAAAACATTACTAGTATCCTTTCAAACAGCAGCAATGTCTATTCACTGGCTAAAAGACTGCCATTAGTAAAGAGCCTGATCTATGGCAAATCATGTCCAACTACAGCCATTGCCGTTGGTGCTGTCCTTAAATTTGAGCCATGCATACATATATACATACACACATACATACACATATACATGCACACATACATACATACACACACACACACACATACATACATACACACACACACATACATACAAAATATAAAAATACATACACACATACACATACACGCACACATACATGTACATACATACATACATACATACATACATACATGCATGCATATTATAATGTGCAATATTAAATTTGATCTAGAGAATGAGAGAAGAAACCAGTTGCCACAACAAAGACTATTACTCTTACCAGTTTGCCTCTGAGAATTGAAAGTTTGGGTATCCCAAATATGGGTTGTGCAATTATTTTTCATGTAACCAATTTCATTTTGTGTAATATCATTATGTGAACAGTGACAAATGATAGTGTAAAATATATTTTTAATTTCTTTATTTTTTGGGGGTGAGAACGAAAAATGGGTTATGCCAAACTAGACTTGCGCAAAAGATGTGTGAGCAAAATGATTGTTTGTGCAATTTTCAGAGGCCTCACGAAGAGCAGGTGGCAATCAGCACTCGTGTAACAAACAGCCTCTTACTTTCAAAGATACTAGCTGAACACCCTACAACTTACAAGGGGCCATTCATATGCACTTCCTTAGAGAAAGGACATCACAAGCATGTTCAGCCTTTTATGTACATACAGGTATGTATGTATATATACTGATTGGAGAAAAAAAAAAAGGGCAATTCCTCTATAAAGGCACAGACCCTAGTTTTAACTTGTAAAAATGGAAAGTAAATAAGTTTAGCTAATCTACAAACCTGTAACACATTTGAATAAAGTTACAACAGAGTGAAAGAAGAGACTGTGATGTTAAAACCGGGAAATATCCTTAAAAAATAGACTAGAACTTGAATAAAAAAAAACACTACTTCTCTGACGCTCGTGCATTTTTAAAAATATGAAAAATGTATTTTGTGGTATTAGAAACAACAGGATGACCAGAAACATTTCGGTTCTAAGTAAATGAATAATTTAAACAATAAAATATAAGTAATGTTTGATTTTAGTGATCATAAACAGCTCTAATAGTGAAAGATTTGCTTTAGTGTTTAAAAACTAGGGGTCTGTTTAAAACCTAAATAACTAGGGGTCTGTGGGGAGGGATGTAGCCCAGTGGTAAAGCGCTCGCTCGATGCGCAATCGGTCTGGAATCGATCCCCATCGGTGGGCCCACTGGGCTATTTCTCATTCCAGCCAGTGCACCATGAGTGGTATATCAAATACCGTGGTATGTACTACCCTGTCTGTGGGATGGTGTATATATAAAAGATCCCTTGCTGCTAATCGAAAAGAGTAGCCCATGAAGTAGCAACAGCGGGTTTCCTCTCTCAATATATGTGTGGTCCTTAACCATATGTCTGACACCATATAACCGTAAATATAATATGTTGAGTGCGTCGTGTGGTCCTTAACCATATGTCTGACACCATATAACCGTAAATATAATATGTTGAGTGCGTCGTGTGGTCCTTAACCATATGTCTGACACCATATAACCGTAAATATAATATGTTGAGTGCGTCGTTAAAAAAGAAAAAATTCTTTCTTTATAATTATCCTTGTACTCACAAACAAAAACATGTTCTTCTTCGATGAAAACATTCTTCTGGTGAAATAATCACTGACATTTCAATCACTGGTGACCATGAATGATTCCAACGAGCAACCTCGTATCCATCAAGTTGAAAATGATCCTTACATGCATGTAACAAAATACACAATGTACATGTACATGTAAAATGATCCCAAAAGATTTTTTATCTTCAAAAAAGGACATAATGATCCTTATAAAATACCCAGTGAAATGAAACAGACATTTCAGTCACTGGTGATCATAAATGATTCCCATGTGTTGCTTTACATCCATCAGTTATAAAAATAATCCTTAAGAACAAACATGTAAAATTATCCCTGAAGATTAAAAAAAAATATGACATTATGAAATATGATCCTTAAATAGATGTACACCATCCTGCGCAAAACACTGAATACACAGATGCACATGCCATTTGGCTAATAGCCACGTCTGACTTAGTATATATTAATTAATTAAAATGGGTCTTCTTAATAACTTATAGACAAGTGGCCGCATGCTTATTACAAGTTCACCGAGCTATATATACATGTACATGTCTTGGCCCTTTAACACAGGTGGTTGTTCTGTAGAGGTGGCTGCTGGAATGAGTTTGGTTATACTTGTAGTTCAATATAACATGCATATATGATAATACTAATAACACGTATGTGACTGTCTAAGCTTGATGAAAGGTTGTTACTGGTATTAGTGGTACATGTCTGAGTGTTAGTGCCTTAAGCTAATCTAAAAATATCATGTAATTAGGATCAAGACTCGACCGAAAATGCTGGATGGCATTATTGCCATGACGAACTTAATACGACTGATCAATAAATCCAACTCAGGATTATCAAATATACATTAACGTGAATCAGGTCAAACAAAAATAGATTTTAACCCTGGGAAGGAAAATAGGGTACATGTACATATTAACCACGAGATCTGTGTTCATTGGTAGTTAGATGTTTTATTTTATTTTTTAAATGTTATTACACATTTACAAGTTGTCATTTCAACTTATTTCTGTGCTTATATCCAATTAAGGTTCAAGCACGCTGCCCTGGGCACACACCTCAGCTATTTGGGATGTCTGTCCAGGACAATGGGTTAGTTGTTAGTTGGTTAGTGGTTAGTGGTTAGTGAGAGAGAAGAGGGTGTAGTGGCCTTACACCTACCCACTGAGTCCTTAAGAACTCGCTCTGGGTTGGAGCCGGTACTGGGCTGAGAACCCTGTACCTACCAACTTAACCATGATGCCACCAAGGCTGGTACGTTGAATGAACACTACATACATGTATACATTGTAACACCAAAGATAGATTGTGTGAAGATATTTAGCATTAAATGCATGTATTTAGAATTTTTATATTTTTTTAAACATAATAATATAATATACACATACATGTATACATTTACATGTTTGTACAAGTATGTGTGTCAAAATACATATATGTATGTACACAAACCTTTCAATATACAGTAGATATTGTACAAATATCAAAAGGACAATTTGTGCATTTCTTTGTTTTTAAGTATACATGTAAGCTACACAATATAATGTCTGACTTACAATTACGTAATAATGTCATTGTACATACATACATGTTCAAAATTTTATTCATACAAGCTCCTCTGATTTCTGTGCTGTATTTTGTAGCAATGCAATATTTACATTCAAATAATAATTTTAATATCTGCACTACTACTATTACTTGTTATTTTAAAACAAGATCAAACTGCTGCCGAGGTGGGAAAAACTAAATCAAATTAACTATAAGTACTGATTTATAAGGGAGCTTTGTATAAAATGAGGTCAGGTCAGGTAAAGGGTTAATGTGCACATTCAAGGCAAGCTGTTGTAGCGCACACCTGTCATGGGCACAGGTTTCAACTGATGTCGGTTCCTCTATCCAGGACAGGTGTATAACATGGCTATCTGGTGCATTTACATGTAAAATACAGCTGAACTCGATCATCTCGATGTAGAAGAA
This sequence comes from Gigantopelta aegis, assembly GCF_016097555.1. Classification (NCBI taxonomy): domain Eukaryota; kingdom Metazoa; phylum Mollusca; class Gastropoda; order Neomphalida; family Peltospiridae; genus Gigantopelta; species Gigantopelta aegis. The sequence continues at coordinate 61,636,993 of NC_054701.1, read as the reverse complement.
AGCGAACAAATGGCTCAAGATATGGGTGGGTTGAGATTATGAAGACAATTGTTGGTGAAAATGACATGGGAAAGATTACAATTTTTCGACCTTAAAATTATCCTGGACTTGCAAGATACACAATGTACATGTACATATACATAATCAAGATAACATATGAAATGGGTTTCTGCATGGGTTTCAAAGTACATGTACACTAGGTGGGGCCGGACGTAGCTCAGTGGTACAGTGCTCGCCTGATGTGCGATCCATCTGGGCCCATTGGGCTATTTCTCGTTCCAGCCAGTGCTCCACAACTGGTGTAACAAAGGTCTTGGTATGTACTATCCTGTCTATGGGATGGTGCATATAAAAGCTCCCTTGCTGCTAATCGAAAAAGAGTAGCCCATGCATGAAGTGGCAACAGAGGGTTTCCTCTCTCAATACCTATGGTCCTCAACCATATGTCTGACGCCATATAACCATAAATAAAATGTGTTGAGTGCGTGGTTAAAATTAAATTTAAAAAAAAAGAAAAAAGAAGAAAAAAACGGACACTAGCTGCTCTGTTTCATACAGTCATAGAAATATTGGAAAATCCATACTTGGACCATTATTCCCAAAAGTATTTAAAACAAATAATGAATGGAAGCCTGGTACACCAGCTGTGTTATTTTTTTTAACTAGGTGATGTGTTTTGTTGATTTCTAAAATAAATCACACAAATAAGACCCAGACCTCTGAAAATTGCACGATCAATTGTTTTCTTTGCACATGTGTGCATGACTCGTTTTGCATAAATTGATTTTCATTCACACATTAAATTTAGGACATGTTTTTGAATGCAAAAATAAATAAAGGGTTGTAAACATGAAATACTTTTGGTATACCGTAATACATTTAAATAGATAATTAAAAAATATATTTTTAAATCTGTTTTGAAATTCTGAGATGACTGAGACCAGTTAAGTAAAGAAACTGGAAACACATCATTTCCATTTCTGGTCTTCCATCATATATATATATTTGCTATTAATTCATCATTTTATGTAGTAAATTTAGTGCTAAGGTCGACGACAGTCATTTTTCGCACCCTTGTTTTGACTTTGTACACAATAAATACAAATTATTCACCATAATTTCACTTGAAATCCATATTTCGTGAATTATACAATTTTTAAATTACAAGATTTTCTTCACACATTCAGGTGCATTAGTAGGCCTAATGTTCAAACAAAAAAAATGTCAATTGCAATTTTGCATTGGAATTTTACCAACGTTCTGAAAATGGAATACTGAGATCATTCAAATTCTAAATTAGCTGTATTATTACAAAGCTTTACCACATTAAAACAAAACTGGTCTAATAACTGTGACCCCTGTCAAAATTTTATAATGAGCAGACAACGCAGTTTACAAGTCGGCATGTTTTTATTTTTCATAATTCTGGAGAAAATATTAATTTTAAGTTTTAAAAGATAACAGTAATAAAAGTACCTTTTGTCAAATATATCATATCAAAACATTACCCTTGGATATGTTATATTTATTGTGTACCAAACCAAAATAGGGGTCGGAGGTATGACTCTTCGACCTTAATTCTTTGATTGCTGGATATGAACCTGATGAATATATATTAATTCTGTTCGGACTTATTTATTGTCATGGTAACAAATATACTGCTGCATAAATTTTGTCTATATAGTGTCACTAGTTGGTTTTTGTTTTATGGGTTTTTTAATTTTTTTTAACGTTTTTGTGTAAGAAAATAGACAAAATTTATGCAGCAGTATACTAGTAGTGAACTACATTCAATGATTAATCTCCAGATTTACTTTCCTGTCCACACCATAAATGAATGTGATATAATGCTATGACGTATAGGGCCTACATCATATGATACATCTACTTCTCTGTGACTGCAACTGCAAGTCAACAAGTGCGTTTTTCCAATCCATGTCAAGTGCCTGTGGCTGTGTGTAAAACTGTATTACTTCACTGAAGTGTGTGAAATCAATCGAAAATTGATGTCAACGAAGCACCTCCTTAATTTCGTTCTGAAAACTAATAGTCTAATTACTTCTTTAAAAAAAAGCTTCTGAATATTGCACACTAGAATACATACCTTCTCTGTTTATGTTGTGATTTCGTAATCATTGTAATGTCATATAAAATATTCATCATTGACCCAGTTATCAAATCAAGGGAAATAACTCTAAATTAAAAAGAACCTAAAAGTGCCAAAGATACAGTAGTTCATCCAACGAATCGGTAGGCCCATTGGGCTATTTCTCGTTCCAGCCAGTGAACTACCACTGGTATATCAAATGCCGTAGCATGTGTTATCCTATCTGTGGGATGATGCATATAAAACATTCCTTGCTACTAATGGGGAAAATTAGCGGGTTTCCCAATTTAAAAAAACCTGTCAAAATTACCAAATGTTTGACTTCCAATAGCCGATGTGCTCTAGTGGTGTCGTTAAAGAAAACACACGTTAGCGTTTTTCATCCAACGACCGTCAACTTCAAGCAGGAGTATTCTTGACCATAGAGCGATGGACATTTGGACATTACGGCCAGAGAAAACTATATACCTATACCAAAACTGCAATATGTGCCTACCAAACGGTAGTAGGCTAAAGATTCCCGCTTTAATACAACAATCCTATGTTTAATGTCAAATATCCTTATACCGGCGTCGTGGTTAGGCCATCGGTCTACAGGCTGGTAGGTACTGGGTTCAGATCCCAGTTGAGGTATGGGATTTTTTATCCAGATACTGACTCCAAACCCTGAGTGAATGCTCTGCAAGGCTCAATGGGTAGGTGTAAACCACTTGCACTGACCAGTGATCCATAACTGGTTCAACACAGGCCATGGTTTGTGCTATCCTGCCTGTGGAAAGCGCAAATAAAAGATCGCATGCTGCTAATTGGAAAGAGTAGCCCATGTAGTGGCGACAGCGGGTTTCCTCTCAAAATCTGTATGGTCCTTAACCATATGTCTGACGCTATATAACCGTAAATAAAATGTGTTGAGTGCATCGTTAAATAAAACATTTCTTTCTTTTTAAATGCCCTTAAATAAATAATTTTAGAGTTCGCTAATAAAAAAAATTTCACGTAGGCCTGTTAATCACTAATACTCACTATGAAAAAACCCAACAGCACCCATTTTCAATAATGTTTCGGTTAAATACATAAGTGCTAACGTGTTTCTTCCTGTAGTGTTTGTATTTTGAGGCATTGCCAAAAAAAAAAAAAAAAAGAGAGAGAGAGAGAGAAAGAGATACGTTAACAGGGCTCACGCGACCAGGCGAAGTGAGCCCAAACTTCGCTCTTACCAGCGTGACTTCGCCGTGCCAGTCACCATAAAGATTTTTGTTACTCGTGAAATAATTTCCATTTTTTACTCGCCATTTACCTCGTGACAAGTGAACGTTATTTCAGTCAGGACACAAGTATAATAATATTAACAATAAGCAACCCATTTATTATTCGAATACTTTATGTAAAACTGCAACACATCATTATGCGAACAGTGGAAGCATTTGTTGACAATACCTCCAAGTTGGGGGGTGGGGGGAGGCATCGGTAGCAATATGTCCCACATTTTGGGCCAGGGACGTTTTTTCTCTTCCTATGGCACTCGCATAATAGATCTCATCATATACATTGTTTTCATGGTCATACCAACTTTTAATTGCATCCGACACTCCTGCAAATTGGTATGTGAATGGAAAACGTAATTCATTGTGTATCATTAACAAGCATTCTGAAAGGAGGCCTAGGTCTACTGCTAAAGCATTATTTTTTTTTTCATGTTAACTTATTTTCGTGCTTATATCCAATTAAGGTTCAAGCACTGCTAATATTTAAAAGCATTTTCATTCATTTCAACTTATTTTCACACTTATATCCAATTAAGGTTCAAGCACACTGTCCTGGGCAGACACCTCAGCTATCTAGGCTGTCTGTCCAGGACAGTGGGTTAGTTGTTAGTGGTTAGTAAGAAAGAAGAGGGCATAGTGGCCTTACGCCTACCCATCGAGTCGTTTGAACTCGCTCTGGGTTGGAGCCGATACCCGGTTACGAATTCTGTACCAGCTTTATGTCCAATGACTTAACCACGAGGCCGGTTTTAAAAGCAAGAAGTGCCCAACCGAGCCGGAGTTCAAGGGAAATAACTGTGTCAAACGTGGATAAATTCTACTTTTGACAGTTATGGACCTTGACTAAATTCCCATGGAAGTCAAACTTGATCTGATTCTGTACATGATAAAGCTCAATATTTTGAGGCATTGCATAAAACAAAACTCCGAAAAACTATGTCAAACAGACAGACAGACGAACTGAACGATGGAAATGAAACCTATAGTCCTCTCCAGTTCGGTTCGACACATAGGGGACTAATAAAATTAAAATACTACAGATGAGATAGGGTGTGTGTGTGTGTGGAGGGGGAATAAAAAAAAATTGGCCACTAACAATATTCACACTTAAACCAGTAAATGTTCAACTAAAATACAAAACAAACAATTCTCACTGTGATTTGTATTTATTGTTATTTAAAACAAAAATATACAGAGAATATCAGGCAAAAAAAAGAGAAAGAAAGCAACAATAGATTCACCAAGGCAACGTAAGTACAAGCCTCATAGTGCTTTTGAAACACTGTCTAACAAATACTCATGTGGAATTACAGTATATATACATTATTAATTTAATATATTTTCCTTTACAATAATTTACATTAAAATATGTAACAATATTCACATTCATGGACATATACATAAGCCAAAGTGAACCACACAGCAGACTTGTAATATATTAACAGATCAAAGTCAAAAAAACCTAAACTGTGTCATGATTGAAAGGAATCCAAAGTGCATGTAATACATGTAAAACAACTCTTAACACACTCCAGTTTTTATCATTGAAACAATTTCAATGTAATAATGTTTAAGCCTCAAATTTGATTAAATAACAACTATTTACAGGCTTGGTTGAATTTGTAAAACATGAAAGAAAATTGAAAATTTAAAAATGAAAAGTTTTCTTTATTTGTGTGTGTATGTATACAGATTGGTAAAAATAGGTTGAAATAAATGGGGATACCTTACCAATCAAAGCAGCTCTATATTTTAGCATCACAAAACAGTTACAAGTAAATGCAAAACAGTTTATACTTTAAGTGGTGCAAATGCTGTAAGGTGTGTGGATATGATGGCCAAAACCCCCCACAAAACAACAACCAATTAGATTTGAGGTACCTTATTAAACATACAGAAATTATGTTCAACTTCAGATTTTGAGAACCCATCAAAAAGGAATATGTACTTAATGAGGCTCCAGAAAGAGACACACATCTGATATTGAACACCACTTAATAAACATCACTATGTAACATTGATTAGCACACCCACAGGGTGGATCTTGAAATAGGGTGTTCGTTGACACTATATTTAAATAAAGAAAACATAGAATTTAGCTTTTAATGATATAATGCTAATTCTAATCTCTGACCTACACTTTCCCATTCATTTATTGACACCTTTCTAACAGTGTGAGGTTAGGATAAGTGCAGTTTCCCATCAATGTTATAATGATATATCATGCATATGAATATATCCTAATGTTAATTAAAACAAAAAAAACAACCTTTTTTTTAAAATTTGAAAACCATTTCCCTTCTTCGAATCAGAATTACCTTGACCCTTAAAATCCCCAAAGCAAAATATCTCTGTATGCAACATTTTAAACAGATTTGATCCTCCATTGGTTTGTGGTAGCATAAGAGTTGTAAGGTTTACACAGATTTGTCATTTATAATTGTGTAACACTGTGACAAATGAAAAGACAAAATAAGCAATACAAATATAAATGTTCTTACATCTTCTTTTATGCAGCTTAAAGAAAAAAGAAAGAGAAAAAAAATCATACCCTCTCCATTAACATCTTCAAGTGGTGGCAATAAATTTAATGTATCAGTAGTACCTGGCCCATGCTTATAAAACTTTTAGAGTCCAGACTCAATCTCTAATGACGTCACACACATATAATTAGACAACACTATATAATATATATCTAATTTAGACTACCGGTAATTTAACTTACATGTATGGATGAGTGTGACCATGTCTAAGCAAAATATTTTCATTAACTGATTAAATTTAACTGCATTACACCCATGATTATAGCCAATCATGATTTGAATGTTGTCTGTGGTACTGACATATTTCTAATGCTTATTCACTCAGTACAAAATAAATGGGTCAATGGAAGTCAAATCAAGCTCATGGGTAAACAATAAAATCTTTGGCAAATTTAATTTTTATTTGTATGACTGAATAATATGCACCTTTAAAGCCACACACCCTAGTTCCATCCAGCGAAAATAAATTATAATTTGGTTAATCTACAAACCTGTAACACACTTAGATCACGTTTTTATCAAATGGAGTGAAAAAGCAGGTTCTATATCGATAAATACCATGGGAATCCCCATGTCCCAATTGCTTGAAATAATTTTGAAAGTTAGTATTCTGATGTCACCGGTAGATGTCGCTCGAAGCACAACAATGCCTACGTCACGACAAATTTCACAGAGTGCGCAAAGACTTGGGGTGCGTTCTTTTCACCTCTCCTGGACATGTTTTGGACATGTTCCAACTGTTCTGTCCTGGTTGTATCCCCTCTCCAGATATCGTAAGACTTAGCAAAATTATTGGTTTTATGGGTTTGTAACGTTTTGTATTGAGACACTTACTTGTCTGAACTTTATTGTTACTGAAAATGTTCACGAACTGTGAAGAAAAATCTCACAAATGAACAACAACAAATCGGATGTTGATTGCGCGAACTGTGCACGAGAAAACAAACCGAACCAAAATGATAACGGTCACGTGGTATACCAACGTCTGTGACATTGAAATGGAAATATCCCATCTAAAGATAGATTAGACCTTGTCTGCTCAATGTTTTTTTTCTCAAACATGCGTGCGTTTTTAAGAAATAAAAAAAATGCATTTTGTGGTATTACAAAAACCAGGATTACCAGGATTACCAAAAAACACTTCAGGTGAATGGAAATGTATATTCTAAATAATAAACGGTAAGTAAAGTGCAATTTTATTTGTGAAGAAATAGGTTTAATAGCGAAAAACAACGCTGTAATGGTTAACAACTAGCCGTAACTAGGGTGTGTCCCTTTAAAGATACAGGTTTATGTTATCTTTGGAAGCAGATCAACAGAATGAGCCTGTACTCGGCAAAACTTAAATCTTCAAACAGCATTTTTTTTTATACAATAGAAAGTTTCTAAATGCAATGATTTCAAAGTTGAAAATAAAATGTCTGTAAAAAAAATGCTGTTTTACATCTTTTTTTTTAATGAAGTACTGAATACTGGTACATACAATTTGTAATAATGTTAAGACAAAATGTACCATTTTTAAATCTGAAAAGACATGCTTGGAGACCAAGTTAACACACAAAAGCACAACCATCTGAATACAATGCATTTGTGAACAGAGAGCACCAAGGACATAACAAGAGTAACAATTAAATTAGAATTGATACATATATACATGTATATATTCCCAACTCACTCACAAGACTTGCAGGACAACCTGCTATATAGAACACTGCATAACCAACAATGTGCATCTAAAGAGCCACTTCAAGTTGTATGCCTGTTGCACACAAAGTCATCTTATGTTATTTCTATGTAAAGATCACCTGTTTTGAAGGCCAAATTTAGTATATAATCTCAAATGGCCTTTAAAAACAGGATTTGACTAAATGTCTATAGATTATTAAGGTTAACAAATAAATCTAGGAATTTTACTTACCACATCTTCCTAAATTCCATTCCTGGACTTTAATCATTGGCATTGTGAAAGACATGTCACAGATTAATTTAGTAATAACTATAATACATGTATCATTCAAAGTGCAAAGATAAAAAAAACAAATTTATGAAGCCTGTGTGCTTAACCATTGTTAATGTACCGGTATGTAGTTACCAGGGCTCGAAACTCACCAAAACATATGGTGGCCCCAAAAATAATAATGGATGTCGGCAAATTAGGTAAGAGAACCATGAGCAAAATTTTAATGTGGAATACAAATATTAATAGTGGCTCATATGTTATAGCTCTAAAGAAGATTGCCCACATATTATTTGGGTGATTAATGGCATTATTTTTTAATATTTAAGTCGCCCAAATGGGACATTGGTTGCATTTGACTACCTGGCGACAGGCTGTTTCGAGCCCTGAGTTACATGCGTGTAATACATAAACAGGCTTTGTAAAGTCGGCCCATTATGTTCAACCAATGACATTTTCTTATGTTAAATATGTCTCAAAATGTATCATACAGATCTAATCACATATTCTTCAGAGTCTATCATTCTTATCACAATATTGGTCATGCACTCATTTAATTAAAGAAGCAATTTTAAACCTGCATCATGTACATTGTGTAAAATAATTTACATTTTAAAACTTATATTTGAAAATATTAATCATAAATTATTTAAGCTAAATTTTACTATTTATTACCATCATTAATTGGAATTAGTCCAAATACCATGGTGATGGAAAGTTAAAAGTTCAAGTTTGTTTCATTTAATGATAACATTAGAACACATTGATTTATTAATCATCGGCTACTGGATGTGAAACATTGGTAATTTTGACATATAGTCTTAGAGAGGAAACCAGCTACATTTTTCCATTAGTAGCAAGGGATGTTTTATATGCATCATCCCAGACAGGATAGCACATACCACAACCTTTGATATACCAGTCATGGTGCAATGGTTGGAACGACCATGATGATGTCAAACACTAAAGAACCACATGTATTTTTATTTTAATAATGCAACTTCAAGACGAACTGAAACTGCAGTGCTCAACTAAATGCACCATTTCTTCAAAAGGGCAGCAATTATCACACTTTATTTCCCCATAATCATTGGATCAAAATTAAGGCTGACTGTACTAAACACGGGTCTAACTCCTATATTTACACAAATCTTGGACTAAGCTAGACATACATACATGTAGCTATTAAACATTCTGGAATTTGATCCAAAATCATAATGCAACTAAGAACTCGCATTCAAGAAAAATCTAGTTCTAGTGGGTATTTTGTTATTTCATAAACACACCGATTACAATCTGCAAGTCGAGAAAATGGCTGATTCAGATTACAATGTCAATAATTATAACTACATACAAGTTGTATTTGTTCACACACAAACTAAAAACAATTTGTTTGTTTGTTTAAAACAACCTTAAAACAAAAATTACATACCTAAATGCAAATTTAAGATAAATTCATTTAAATTTAAAACAA